>NW_027476112.1:606990-910485 GCF_051020955.1 Megalopta genalis | reverse complement strand
ACGAATGAACAAATGGACAAACGGACAAACGAAAAAGTGAACAAATGAACAAATGAACCATTGAACAAATGAACAAATCAACAATTGAACAAATGAACAAATGTACAAATGAACCATTGAACAAATGAGCAAATGAACAAATGTACAAATGAACAAATGTACAAATGAACAAATGATGAAATGATCAAATGAACGAATGAACAAATGGACAAATCAACAGATGAACAAATGAACAAATGAACAAACGAAAGGTCAACAAACGAACGAGTGAACGAATGGACAAATGAACAAAAGAACAAATCAACAGATGAACAAATAAACAAAAAAACAAATGAACAAATGATCAAATGAACGAATGAACAAATGGACAGATGAACAAATGTACAAATGAACAAATGAACAAATGGACAAATGAACAAATGATCAAATGATCAAATGATGAAATGATCAAATGAACGAATGAACAAATGGACAAACGGACAAACGAAAAAGTGAACAAATGAACAAATGAACCATTGAACAAATGAACAAATGAACAATTGAACAAATGAACAAATGTACAAATGAACCATTGAACAAATGAGCAAATGAACAAATGTACAAATGAACAAATGTACAAATGAACAAATGATGAAATGATCAAATGAACGAATGAACAAATGGACAAATCAACAGATGAACAAATGAACAAATGAACAAACGAAAAAGTGAACAAACGAACGAGTGAACGAATGGACAAATGAACAAATGAACAAAAGAACAAATCAACAGATGAACAAATGAACAAATGGACAAATGAACAAATGAACAAATGAACAAATGAACAAATGCACAAAAGAACAAATGCACAAAAGAAAAAATTAAGAAATGAACAAGTGAACAAATGAAGAAATGAACAAATAAACAAATGAACAAATGAACAAATGAACAAATGAACAAATGAACAAATGAACAAATGTACGAATGAACGAATGAACAAATGAACAAATGGACAATTGAACAAATGAACAAATGAACAGATGAACAAATGAACAACTGAACAACTGAACAAATGAACAAATGGACAATTGAACAAATGAAAAAATGAACAAATGAATAAATGAACGAATGAACAAATGAACAAATCAACAGATCAACAAATGAACAAATGAACAAACGAAAAAGTGAACAAACGAACGAGTGAACGAATGGACAAATGAACAAAAGAACAAATTAACAGATGAACAAATGAACAAATGGACAAATGGACAGATGAACAAATGAATATATGAACAAATGATCAAATGAACACATAAACAAATGAACAAATGAACAAATGAACAAATGGACAAATGAACAAATGAACAAATGAAAAAATGAACAAATGAACAAACGAACAAACGAACAAACGAAGAAACGAACAAATGAACAAACGAACAAACGAACAACTGAACAAATGAACAAATGAAAAATGATCAAATGAACAAATGAACAAATGAACAAATGAAAAAATGGACAAATGAACAAATGAACAAATGAACAAATAAACAAATGAACAAATGAACAAATGAACAAATGAACAAATGAACAAATGAACAAATGAACAAATGAACAAATGTACGAATGTACGAATGAACGAATGAACGAATGAACAAATGAACAAATGGACAATTGAACAAATGAACAAATGAACAGATGAACAAATGAACAACTGAACAACTGAACAAATGAACAAATGGACAATTGAACAAATGAACAAATGAACAAATGAACAAATGAACAAATGAATAAATGAACGAATGAACGAATGAACAAATGAACAAATCAACAGATCAACAAATGAACAAATGAACAAACGAAAAAGTGAACAAACGAACGAGTGAACGAATGGACAAATGAACAAAAGAACAAATTAACAGATGAACAAATGATCAAATGGACAAATGAACAAATGAACAAATGAACAAATGAACAAATTGCACAAATGCACAAAAGAATAAATTAAGAAATGAACAAGTGAACAAATGAAGAAATGAACAAATAAACAAATGAACAAATGGACAGATGAACAAATGAACAAATGTTCAAATGAACAAATGAACAAATGGACAATTGAACAAATTAACAAATGAACAAATGAAAAAATGAACAAATGGACAAATGAACAAATCAAAAAATGAACAAATGAACAAATGAACAAATGAACAAAAGTACAAATGAACAAATGAAAAATGATCAAATGAACAAATGAACAAATGAAAAAATGGACAAATGAACAAATGAACAAATGAACAAATGAACAAATGAACAGATGAACAAATGAACAACTGAACAAATGAACAAATAAACAAATGGACAATTGAACAAATGAACAAATGAACAAATGTACAAATGAACCATTGAACAAATGAACAAATGAACAAATGTACAAATGAACAAATGATCAAATGATCAAATGAACGAATGAACAAATGAACAAATGAACAAATGGACAGATGAACAAATGAACAAATGAACAAATGAACAAATGGACAAATGAACAAATGAACAAATGGACAAATGGACAATTGAACAAATTAAGAAATGAACAAATGAAAAAATGAACAAATGAACAAATGAACAAATGAACAATTGAACAAATGAACAAATGAACGAATGAACAAATGAACAAATGAACAAGTGAACAAATGAACAAATGAACAAATGGACAGATGAACAAATGAACAAATGAACAAATGGACAAATGAACAAATGAACAAATGAACAAATGAATATATGAACAAATGATCAAATGAACACATGAACAAATGAACAAATGAACAAATGAACAAATGGACAAATGAACAGATGAACAAATGAACAAATGAAAAACTGAACAAATGAACAAATGAACAAACGAAAAAACGAACAAACGAAAAAACGAACAAATGAACAAACGAACAAATGAACAACTGAACAAATGAACAAATGAACAAATGAACAAATGGACAATTGAACAAATGGACAATTGAACAAATGAACAAATGAACAGATGAACAAATGAACAACTGAACAACTGAACAAATGAACAAATGGACAATTGAACAAATGAACAAATGAACAAATGAATAAATGAACAAATGAACAAATCAACAGATGAACAAATGAACAAATGAACAAATGAACAAATGTACGAATGAACGAATGAACGAATGAACAAATGAACAAATGGACAATTGAACAAATGAACAAATGAACAAATGAACAAATGAACAGATGAACAAATGAACAACTGAACAACTGAACAAATGAACAAATGGACAATTGAACAAATGAACAAATGAACAAATGAATAAATGAACGACTGAACGAATGAACAAATGAACAAATCAACAGATCAACAAATGAACAAATGAACAAACGAAAAAGTGAACAAACGAACGAGTGAACGATTGGACAAATGAACAAAAGAACAAATTAACAGATGAACAAATGAACAAATGGACAAATGAACAAATGAACAAATGAACAAATTGCACAAATGCACAAAAGAATAAATTAAGAAATGAACAAGTGAACAAATGAAGAAATGAACAAATAAACAAATGAACAAATGAACAAATGGACAGATGAACAAATGAACAAATGTTCAAATGAACAAATGAACAAATGGACAATTGAACAAATGAACAAATGAACAAATGAAAAAATGAACAAATGGACAAATGAACAAATCAAAAAATGAACAAATGAACAAATGAACAAATGAACAAAAGTACAAATGAACAAATGGACAAATGAACAAATCAAAAAATGAACAAATGAACAAATGAACAAATGAACAACTGAACAAATGAACAAATGAAAAAATGAACAAATGATCAAATGATCAAATGATCATATGAACGAATGAACAAATGAACAAATGAACAAATTAACAAATGAACAAATGAACAAACTAACAAACGAACAAACGAACAAATGAACAAATGAACATTTGAACAAATGAACAATTGAACAAATGAACAAAAGAACAAATGAAAAAACGAACAAATGAAGCAATGAAAAAATGACCAAGTGAACAAATGAAGAAATGAAGAAATTAACAAATTAAGAAATGAACAAATGAACGAATGAACACGTGAACAAATTACGATATTTGGAATTGAACAAATGAAATAATAAACAAACGAACAAATGAACAAACGAACAAATGAAGAAGTGAACAAATGAACAAATGAACAAATGAACAAATGAACAAATGCACAAATGCACAAATGAACAAAAGAACAATTGAACAAATGAACAAATGAACAAATGCACAAATGAACAAAAGAACAATTGAACAAATGAACAAATGAACAAATGGACAGATGAACAAATGAATATATGAACAAATGATCAAATGAACACATAAACAAATGAACAAATGAACAAATGAACAAATGGACAAATGAACAAATGAACAAATGAAAAAATGAACAAATGAACAAACGAACAAACGAAGAAACGAACAAATGAACAAACGAACAAACGAACAACTGAACAAATGAACAAATGAAAAATGATCAAATGAACAAATGAACAAATGAACAAATGAACAAATGAAAAAATGGACAAATGAACAAATGAACAAATGAACAAATAAACAAATGAACAAATGAACAAATGAACAAATGAACAAATGAACAAATGAACAAATGAACAAATGTACGAATGAACGAATGAACGAATGAACAAATGAACAAATGGACAATTGAACAAATGAACAAATGAACAGATGAACAAATGAACAACTGAACAACTGAACAAATGAACAAATGGACAATTGAACAAATGAACAAATGAACAAATGAACAAATGAATAAATGAACGAATGAACGAATGAACAAATGAACAAATCAACAGATCAACAAATGAACAAATGAACAAACGAAAAAGTGAACAAACGAACGAGTGAACGAATGGACAAATGAACAAAAGAACAAATTAACAGATGAACAAATGAACAAATGGACAAATGAACAAATGGACAATTGAACAAATTAACAAATGAACAAATGAAAAAATGAACAAATGGACAAATGAACAAATCAAAAAATGAACAAATGAACAAATGAACAAATGAACAAAAGTACAAATGAACAAATGGACAAATGAACAAATCAAAAAATGAACAAATGAACAAATGAACAACTGAACAAATGAACAAATGAAAAAATGAACAAATGATCAAATGATCAAATGATCATATGAACGAATGAACAAATGAACAAATGAACAAATTAACAAATGAACAAATGAACAAACTAACAAACGAACAACCGAACAAACGAACAAATGAACAAATGAACAAATGAACGAATGAACAATTGAACAAATGAACAAAAGAACAAATGAAAAAACGAACAAATGAAGCAATGAAAAAATGACCAAGTGAACAAATGAAGAAATGAAGAAATTAACAAATTAAGCAATGAACAAATGAACGAATGAACACGTGAACAAATTACGATATGTGGAATTGAACAAATGAAATAATAAACAAATGAACAAATGAACAAACGAACAAATGAAGAAGTGAACAAATGAACAAATGAACAAATGAACAAATGAACAAATGCACAAATGCACAAATGAACAAAAGAACAATTGAACAAATGAACAAATGAACAAATGCACAAATGAACAAAAGAACAATTGAACAAATGAACAAATGAACAAATGGACAGATGAACAAATGAATATATGAACAAATGATCAAATGAACACATAAACAAATGAACAAATGGACAAATGGACAAATGGACAATTGAACAAATTAAGAAATGAACAAATGAAAAAATGAACAAATGAACAAATGAACAAATGAACAATTGAACAAATGAACAAATGAACGAATGAACAAATGAACAAATGAACAAGTGAACAAATGAACAAATGAACAAATGGACAGATGAACAAATGAACAAATGAACAAATGAACAAATGGACAAATGAACAAATGAACAAATGAACAAATGAATATATGAACAAATGATCAAATGAACACATGAACAAATGAACAAATGAACAAATGAACAAATGGACAAATGAACAGATGAACAAATGAACAAATGAAAAACTGAACAAATGAACAAATGAACAAACGAAAAAACGAACAAACGAAAAAACGAACAAATGAACAAACGAACAAATGAACAACTGAACAAATGAACAAATGAACAAATGAACAAATGGACAATTGAACAAATGAACAAATGAACAGATGAACAAATGAACAACTGAACAACTGAACAAATGAACAAATGGACAATTGAACAAATGAACAAATGAACAAATGAATAAATGAACAAATGAACAAATGAACAAATCAACAGATGAACAAATGAACAAATGAACAAATGAACAAATGTACGAATGAACGAATGAACGAATGAACAAATGAACAAATGGACAAATGAACAAATGAACAAATGAACAAATGTACGAATGAACGAATGAACGAATGAACAAATGAACAAATGGACAATTGAACAAATGAACAAATGAACAGATGAACAAATGAACAACTGAACAACTGAACAAATGAACAAATGGACAATTGAACAAATGAACAAATGAACAAATGAACAAATGAATAAATGAACGAATGAACGAATGAACAAATGGACAAATCAACAGATGAACAAATGAACAAATGAACAAACGAAAAAGTGAACAAACGAACGAGTGAACGAATGGACAAATGAACAAAAGAACAAATCAACAGATGAACAAATGAACAAATGGACAAATGAACAAATGAACAAATGAACAAATGAACAAATGAACAAATGCACAAAAGAACAAATGCACAAAAGAATAAATTAAGAAATGAACAAGTGAACAAATGAAGAAATGAACAAATAAACAAATGAACAAATGAACAAATGAACAAATGAACAAATGAACAAATGAACAAATGAACAAATGTACGAATGAACGAATGAACGAATGAACAAATGAACAAATGGACAATTGAACAAATGAACAAATGAACAGATGAACAAATGAACAACTGAACAACTGAACAAATGAACAAATGGACAATTGAACAAATGAACAAATGAACAAATGAATAAATGAACGAATGAACGAATGAACAAATGAACAAATCAACAGATCAACAAATGAACAAATGAACAAACGAAAAAGTGAACAAACGAACGAGTGAACGAATGGACAAATGAACAAAAGAACAAATTAACAGATGAACAAATGAACAAATGGACAAATGAACAAATGAACAAATGAACAAATGAACAAATTGCACAAATGCACAAAAGAATAAATTAAGAAATGAACAAGTGAACAAATGAAGAAATGAACAAATAAACAAATGAACAAATGAACAAATGGACAGATGAACAAATGAACAAATGAACAAATCAAAAAATGAACAAATGAACAAATGAACAAATGAACAACTGAACAAATGAACAAATGAAAAAATGAACAAATGATCAAATGATCAAATGATCATATGAACGAATGAACAAATGAACAAATGAACAAATTAACAAATGAACAAATGAACAAACTAACAAACGAACAAACGAACAAATGAACAAATGAACATTTGAACAAATGAACAAATGAACGAATGAACAATTGAACAAATGAACAAAAGAACAAATGAAAAAACGAACAAATGAAGCAATGAAAAAATGACCAAGTGAACAAATGAAGAAATGAAGAAATTAACAAATTAAGAAATGAACAAATGAACGAATGAACACGTGAACAAATTACGATATGTGGAATTGAACAAATGAAATAATAAACAAATGAACAAATGAACAAACGAACAAATGAAGAAGTGAACAAATGAACAAATGAACAAATGAACAAATGAACAAATGCACAAATGCACAAATGAACAAAAGAACAATTGAACAAATGAACAAATGAACAAATGCACAAATGAACAAAAGAACAATTGAACAAATGAACAAATGAACAAATGGACAGATGAACAAATGAATATATGAACAAATGATCAAATGAACACATAAACAAATGAACAAATGAACAAATGAACAAATGGACAAATGAACAAATGAACAAATGAAAAAATGAACAAATGAACAAATGAACAAACGAACAAACGAAGAAACGAACAAATGAACAAACGAACAAACGAACAACTGAACAAATGAACAAATGAAAAATGATCAAATGAACAAATGAACAAATGAACAAATGAACAAATGAAAAAATGGACAAATGAACAAATGAACAAATGAACAAATAAACAAATGAACAAATGAACAAATGAACAAATGAACAAATGAACAAATGAACAAATGAACAAATGAACAAATGAACAAATGAACAAATGTACGAATGAACGAATGAACGAATGAACAAATGAACAAATGGACAATTGAACAAATGAACAAATGAACAGATGAACAAATGAACAACTGAACAACTGAACAAATGAACAAATGGACAATTGAACAAATGAACAAATGAACAAATGAATAAATGAACGAATGAACGAATGAACAAATGAACAAATCAACAGATCAACAAATGAACAAATGAACAAACGAAAAAGTGAACAAACGAACGAGTGAACGAATGGACAAATGAACAAAAGAACAAATTAACAGATGAACAAATGAACAAATGGACAAATGAACAAATGTTCAAATGAACAAATGTTCAAATGAACAAATGAACAAATGGACAATTGAACAAATTAACAAATGAACAAATGAAAACATGAACAAATGGACAAATGAACAAATCAAAAAATGAACAAATGAACAAATGAACAAAAGTACAAATGAACAAATGAAAAATGATCAAATGAACAAATGAACAAATGAACAAATGAAAAAATGGACAAATGAACAAATGAACAAATGAACAAATGAACAAATGAACAGATGAACAAATGAACAACTGAACAAATGAACAAATAAACAAATGGACAATTGAACAAATGAACAAATGAACAAATGTACAAATGAACCATTGAACAAATGAACAAATGAACAAATGAACAAATGTACAAATGAACAAATGATCAAATGATCAAATGAACGAATGAACAAATGAACAAATGAACAAATGGACAGATGAACAAATGAACAAATGAACAAATGAACAAATGGACAAATGAACAAATGAACAAATGAACAAATGGACAAATGGACAAATGGACAAATGGACAATTGAACAAATTAAGAAATGAACAAATGAAAAAATGAACAAATGAACAAATGAACAAGTGAACAATTGAACAAGTGAACAAATGAACGAATGAACAAATGAACAAATGAACAAGTGAACAAATGAACAAATGAACAAATGGACAGATGAACAAATGAACAAATGAACAAATGAACAAATGGACAAATGAACAAATGAACAAATGAACAAATGAATATATGAACAAATGATCAAATGAACACATGAACAAATGAACAAATGAACAAATGAACAAATGGACAAATGAACAGATGAACAAATGAACAAATGAAAAACTGAACAAATGAACAAATGAACAAACGAAAAAACGAACAAACGAAAAAACGAACAAATGAACAAACGAACAAATGAACAACTGAACAAATGAACAAATGAACAAATGAACAAATGGACAATTGAACAAATGAACCAATGAACAGATGAACAAATGAACAACTGAACAACTGAACAAATGAACAAATGGACAATTGAACAAATGAACAAATGAACAAATGAATAAATGAACAAATGAACAAATGAACAAATCAACAGATGAACAAATGAACAAATGAACAAATGAACAAATGTACGAATGAACGAATGAACGAATGAACAAATGAACAAATGGACAATTGAACAAATGAACAAATGAACAGATGAACAAATGAACAACTGAACAACTGAACAACTGAACAAATGGACAATTGAACAAATGAACAAATGAACAAATGAATAAATGAACGAATGAACGAATGAACAAATGAACAAATCAACAGATCAACAAATGAACAAATGAACAAACGAAAAAGTGAACAAACGAACGAGTGAACGATTGGACAAATGAACAAAAGAACAAATTAGCAGATGGACAAATGAACTAATGGACAAATGAACAAATGAACAAATGAACAAATGAACAAATTGCACAAATGCACAAAAGAATAAATTAAGAAATGAACAAGTGAACAAATGAAGAAATGAACAAATAAACAAATGAACAAATGGACAGATGAACAAATGAACAGATGAACAAATGAACAAATGTTCAAATGAACAAATGAACAAATGGACAATTGAACAAATTAACAAATGAACAAATGAAAAAATGAACAAATGGACAAATGAACAAATCAAAAAATGAACAAATGAACAAATGAACAAATGAACAAAAGTACAAATGAACAAATGGACAAATGAACAAATCAAAAAATGAACAAATGAACAAATGAACAAATGAACAACTGAACAAATGAACAAATGAAAAAATGAACAAATGATCAAATGATCAAATGATCATATGAACGAATGAACAAATGAACAAATGAACAAATTAACAAATGAACAAATGAACAAACTAACAAACTAACAAACGAACAAACGAACAAACGAACAAATGAACAAATGAACATTTGAACAAATGAACAAATGAACGAATGAACAATTGAACAAATGAACAAAAGAACAAATGAAAAAACGAACAAATGAAGCAATGAAAAAAAGACCAAGTGAACAAATGAAGAAATGAAGAAATTAACAAATTAAGAAATGAACAAATGAACGAATGAACACGTGAACAAATTACGATATGTGGAATTGAACAAATGAAATAATAAACAAATGAACAAATGAACAAACGAACAAATGAAGAAGTGAACAAATGAACAAATGAACAAATGAACAAATGCACAAATGCACAAATGAACAAAAGAACAATTGAACAAATGAACAAATGAACAAATGCACAAATGAACAAAAGAACAATTGAACAAATGAACAAATGAACAAATGGACAGATGAACAAATGAATATATGAACAAATGATCAAATGAACACATAAACAAATGAACAAATGAACAAATGAACAAATGGACAAATGAACAAATGAAAAAATGAACAAATGAACAAACGAACAAACGAAGAAACGAACAAATGAACAAACGAACAAACGAACAAACGAACAACTGAACAAATGAACAAATGAAAAATGATCAAATGAACAAATGAACAAATGAACAAATGAACAAATGAAAAAATGGACAAATGAACAAATGAACAAATGAACAAATAAACAAATGAACAAATGAACAAATGAACAAATGAACAAATGAACAAATGAACAAATGAACAAATGAACAAATGAACAAATGAACATTGAACAAATGTACGAATGTACGAATGAACGAATGAACGAATGAACAAATGAACAAATGGACAATTGAACAAATGAACAAATGAACAGATGAACAAATGAACAACTGAACAACTGAACAAATGAACAAATGGACAATTGAACAAATGAACAAATGAACAAATGAACAAATGAATAAATGAACGAATGAACGAATGAACAAATGAACAAATCAACAGATCAACAAATGAACAAATGAACAAACGAAAAAGTGAACAAACGAACGAGTGAACGAATGGACAAATGAACAAAAGAACAAATTAACAGATGAACAAATGAACAAATGGACAAATGAACAAATGAACAAATGAACAAATGAACAAATTGCACAAATGCACAAAAGAATAAATTAAGAAATGAACAAGTGAACAAATGAAGAAATGAACAAATAAACAAATGAACAAATGAACAAATGGACAGATGAACAAATGAACAAATGTTCAAATGAACAAATGAACAAATGGACAATTGAACAAATTAACAAATGAACAAATGAAAAAATGAACAAATGGACAAATGAACAAATCAAAAAATGAACAAATGAACAAATGAACAAATGAACAAAAGTACAAATGAACAAATGGACAAATGAACAAAAGTACAAATGAACAAATGGACAAATGAACAAATCAAAAAATGAACAAATGAACAAATGAACAAATGAACAACTGAACAAATGAACAAATGAAAAAATGAACAAATGATCAAATGATCAAATGATCATATGAACGAATGAACAAATGAACAAATGAACAAATTAACAAATGAACAAATGAACAAACTAACAAACGAACAACCGAACAAACGAACAAATGAACAAATGAACATTTGAACAAATGAACAAATGAACGAATGAACAATTGAACAAATGAACAAAAGAACAAATGAAAAAACGAACAAATGAAGCAATGAAAAAATGACCAAGTGAACAAATGAAGAAATGAAGAAATTAACAAATTAAGAAATGAACAAATGAACGAATGAACACGTGAACAAATTACGATATGTGGAATTGAACAAATGAAATAATAAACAAATGAACAAATGAACAAACGAACAAATGTAGAAGTGAACAAATGAACAAATGAACAAATGAACAAATGAACAAATGCACAAATGCACAAATGAACAAAAGAACAATTGAACAAATGAACAAATGAACAAATGCACAAATGAACAAAAGAACAATTGAACAAATGAACAAATGAACAAATGGACAGATGAACAAATGAATATATGAACAAATGATCAAATGAACACATAAACAAATGAACAAATGAACAAATGGACAAATGGACAAATGGACAATTGAACAAATTAAGAAATGAACAAATGAAAAAATGAACAAATGAACAAATGAACAAATGAACAATTGAACAAATGAACAAATGAACGAATGAACAAATGAACAAATGAACAAGTGAACAAATGAACAAATGAACAAATGGACAGATGAACAAATGAACAAGTGAACAAATGAACAAATGAACAAATGAACAAATGAACAAATGAACAAATGGACAAATGAACAAATGAACAAATGAACAAATGAATATATGAACAAATGATCAAATGAACACATGAACAAATGAACAAATGGACAAATGAACAGATGAACAAATGAACAAATGAAAAACTGAACAAATGAACAAATGAACAAACGAAAAAACGAACAAACGAAAAAACGAACAAACGAACAAACGAACAAACGAACAAATGAACAAACGAACAAACGAACAAATGAACAAATGAACAAATGAACAAATTAGCGAATGAACAATTGAACAAATGAACAAAAGAACAAAAGAACAAATGAAAAAACGAACAAATGAAGCAATGAAAAAATGACCAAGTGAACAAATGAAGAAATGAAGAAATTAACAAATTAAGAATTGAACAAATGAACGAATGAAGACGTGAACAAATTACGATACGAGGAATTGAACAAATGAAATAATAAACAAATGAACAAATGAACAAACGAACAAATGAAGAAGTGAACAAATGAACAAATGAACAAATGAACAAATGCACAAAAGAATAAATTAAGAAATGAACATGTGAACAAATGAAGAAATGAACAAATGAACAAATGAACAAATGTACAAATGAACAAATGAACAAATGAACAAATGAACAAATGTACGAATGAACGAATGAACAAATGGACATGTTGACAAATGAACAAATGAACAAATGAACTAATGAACACAAGAACAAATGAACAACTGAACAAATGAACAAATGAACAAATGAAAAAATGAACAAATGATCAAATGATCATATGAACGAATGAACAAATGAACAAATGAACAAATTAACAAATGAACAAACGAACAAACTAACAAACGAACAAACGAACAAATGAACATTTGAACAGATGAACGAATGAACAATTGAAAAAATGAACAAATGAACAAAAGAACAAATGAACAAGTGAACAAATGAAAAAACGAACAAATGAAGCAATGAAAAAATGACCAAGTGAACAAATGAAGAAATGAAGAAATTAACAAATTAAGAAATGAACAAATGAACGAATGAACACGTGAACAAATTACGATATGAGGAATTGAACAAATGAAAGAATAAACAAATGAACAAGTGAACAAATGAACAAGCGAACAAATGAAGAAGTGAACAAATGAACAAATGAACAAATGAACAAATGAACAAATGAACAAATGAACAAATGAACAAATGCACAAAAGAACAATTGAACAAATGAACAATTGAACAAATGAACAAATGAACAAATGGACAGATGAACAAATGAACAAATGAACAAATGAATATATGAACAAATGATCAAATGAACTCATGAACAAATGAACAAATGAACAAATGAACAAATGAACAAATGAAAAAATGAACAAATGAACAAACGAAAAAACGAACCAACGTACAAACGAACAAATGAACAAACGAACAAACGAAGAAACGAACAAATGAACAAACGAACAACTGAACAAATGAACAAATGAACAAATGGACAAATGAACAAATGAACAAATGAACAAATTAAGAAATGAACAAATGAAAAAATGAACAAATGAAAAAATGAACAAATGAACAATTGAACGAATGAACAAATGAACGAATGAACAAATGAACAAATGAACAAGTGAACAAATGAACAAATGAACAAGTGAACAAATGAACAAATGAACAAGTGAACAAATGAACAAATGAACAAATGGACAGATGAACAAATGAACAAATGAACAAATGAACAAATGGACAAATGAACAAATGAACAAATGAATATATGAACAAACGAAAAAACGAACAAATGAACAAACGAACAAATGGACAACTGAACAAATGAACAAATGAACAAATGAACAAATGGACAATTGAACAAATGAACAAATGAACAGATGAACAAATGAACAACTGAACAACTGAACATTTGAACAAATGGACAATTGAACAAATGAACAAATGAACAAATGAACAAATGAATAAATGAACAAATGAACAAATGAACAAATGAACAAACGAAATAGTGAACAAACGAACGAGTGAACGAATGGACAAATGAACAAATGAACAAACGAAAAAGTGAACAAACGAACGAGTGAACGAATGGACAAATGAACAAATGAACAAAAGAACAAATCAACAGATGAACAAATGAACAAATGGACAAATGAACAAATGAACAAATGAACAAATGAACAAATTGCACAAATGCACAAAAGAATAAATTAAGAAATGAACAAGTGAACAAATGAAGAAATGAACAAATAAACAAATGAACAAATGGACAGATGAACAAACGAACAAATGTTCAAATGAACAAATGGACAATTGAACAAATTAACAAATGAACAAATGAAAAAATGAACAAATGGACAAATGAACAAATCAAAAAAAGGACAAATGAACAAATGAACAAATGAACAAATGAACAAAAGTACAAATGAACAAATGAACAAATGAACTAATGAACACAAGAACAAATGAACAACTGAACAAATGAACAAATGAACAAATGAAAAAATGAACAAATGATCATATGAACGAATGAACAAATGAACAAATGAACAAATTAACAAACGAACAAACGAACAAACGAACAAATGAACATTTGAACAAATGAACAAATGAACGAATGAACAATTGAACAAATGAACAAAAGAACAAAAGAACAAATGAACAAGTGAACAAATGAAAAAACGAACAAATGAAGCAATGAAAAAATGACCAAGTGAACAAATGAAGAAATGAAGAAATTAACAAATTAAGAAATGAACAAATGAACGAATGAACACGTGAACAAATTACGATATGAGGAATTGAACAAATGAACAAATGAACAAATGAACAAATGAACAAATGAACAAATGAACAAATGAATAAATGAACAAATGAACAAATGAACAAATGAACAAACGAAAAAACGAACCAACGTACAAACGAACAAATGAACAAACGAACAAACGAAGAAACGAACAAATGAACAAACGAACAACTGAACAAATGAACAAATCAAAAATGATCAAATGAACAAATGAACAAATGAACAAATGGACAGATGAACAAATGAACAAATGTTCAAATGAACAAATGAACAAATGGACAATTGAACAAATTAACAAGTGAACAAATGAAAAAATGAACAAATGGACAAATGAACAAATCAAAAAATGAACAAATGAACAAATGAACAACTGAACAAATGAACAAATGAAAAAATGAAAAAATGAACAAATGATCAAATGATCAAATGATCATATGAACGAATGAACAAATGAACAAATGAACAAATGAACAAATTAACAAATGAACAAATGAACAAATGAACAAACGAACAAATGAACATTTGAACAAATGAACAAATGAACGAATGAACAATTGAACAAATGAACAAAAGAACAAATGAAAAAACGAACAAATGAAGCAATGAAAAAATGACCAAGTGAACAAATGAAGAAATGAAGAAATTAACAAATTAAGAAATGAACAAATGAACGAATGAACACGTGAACAAATTACGATATGAGGAATTGAACAAATGAAATAATAAACAAATGAACAAATGAACAAACGAACAAATGAAGAAGTGAACAAATGAACAAATGAACAAATGAACAAATGCACAAATGAACAAAAGAACAATTGAACAAATGAACAAATGAACAAATGCACAAATGAACAAAAGAACAATTGAACAAATGAACAAATGAACAAATGGACAGATGAACAAATGAATATATGAACAAATGATCAAATGAACACATAAACAAATGAACAAATGAACAAATGGGCAAATGAACAAATGAACAAATGAACAAATGAAAAAATGAACAAATGAACAAACGAACAAACGAACAAACGAACAAATGAACAAACGAACAAACGAACAACTAAACAAATGAACAAATGAAAAATGATCAAATGAACAAATGAACAAATGAACAAATGAACAAATGAACAAATGAAAAAATGGACAAATGAACAAATGAACAAATGAACAAATGAACAAATGAACAGATGAACAAATGAACAACTGAACAACTGAACAAATGAACAAATGGACAATTGAACAAATGAACAAATGAACAGATGAACAAATGAACAACTGAACAACTGAACAAATGAACAAATGGACAATTGAACAAATGAACAAATGAACAAATGAACAAATGAACAAATGAATAAATGAACAAATGAACAAATGAACAAATCAACAGATGAACAAATGAACAAATGAACAAACGAAACAGTGAACAAACGAACGAGTGAACGAATGGACAAATGAACAAATGAACAAACGAAAAAGTGAACAAACGAACGAGTGAACGAATGGACAAATGAACAAAAGAACAAATCAACAGATGAACAAATGAACAAATGGACAAATGAACAAATGATCAAATGATCAAATGAACGAATGAACAAATGGACAGATGAACAAATGACCAAATGAACAAATGAAAAAATGGACAAATGAACAAATGATCAAATGATCAAATGATCAAATGATGAAATGATCAAATGATCAAATGAACGAATGAACAAATGGACAAACGAACAAACGAAAAAGTGAACAAATGAACAAATGAACAAATGAACCATTGAACAAATGAACAAATGAACAAATGTACAAATGAACCATTGAACAAATGAGCAAATGAACAAATGTACAAATAACAAATGTACAAATGAACAAATGATGAAATGATCAAATGAACGAATGAACAAATGGACAAATCAACAGATGAACAAATGAACAAATGAACAAATGGACAATTGAACAAATGAACAAATGAACAAATGAACAAATGAAAAAATGATCAAATGATCAAATGATGAAATGATCAAATGAACGAATGAACAAATGGACACATCAACAGATGAACAAATGAACAAATGAACAAATGAACAAATGAACAAACGAAAAAGTGAACAAACGAACGAGTGAACGAATGGACAAATGAACAAATGAACAAAAGAACAAATCAACAGATGAACAAATGAACAAATGGACAAATGAACAAATGAACAAATGAACAAATTGCACAAATGCACAAAAGAATAAATTAAGAAATGAACAAGTGAACAAATGAAGAAATGAACAAATAAACAAATGAACAAATGAACAAATGAACAAATGAATAAATGAACAAATGAACAAATGCACAAAAGAATAAATTAAGAAATGAACAAGTGAACAAATGAAGAAATGAACAAATAAACAAATGAACAAATGAACAAATGAACAAATGTACGAATGAACGAATGAACAAATGGACAAGTTGACAAATGAACAAATGAACAAATGAACAAATGAACAAATGGACAAATAAACAAATGAATAAATGAACAAATGAACAAATGAACAAATGATCAAATGATGAAATGATCAAATGAACGAATGAGCAAATGGACAAACGAACAAACGAAAAAGTGAACAAATGAACAAATGAACGAATGATCAAATGATGAAATGATCAAATGAACGAATGAACAAATGGACAAAAGAACAAACGAAAAAGTGAACAAATGAACAAATGAACAAATGAACGAATGAACAAATGAACAAATGGACAATTGAACAAATGAACAAATGAACAGATGAACAAATGAACAACTGAACAACTGAACAAATGAACAAATGATCAAATGAACAAATGGACAATTGAACAAATGAACGAATGAACAAATGAACAAATGATCAAATGAACAAATGGACAATTGAACAAATGAACAAATGAACAAATGAACAAATGAACAAATGAATAAATGAACAAATGAACAAATGAACGAATGAACGAATGAACAAATGAACAAATGAACAAATCAACAGATGAACAAATGAACAAATGAACAAATGAACAAACGAAAAAGTCAACAAACGATCGAGTGAACGAATGGACAAATGAACAAAAGAACAAATCAACAGATGAACAAATGAACAAATGGACAAATGAACAAATGATCAAATGATCAAATGAACGAATGAACAAATGGACAGATGAACAAATGAACAAATGAACAAATGAACAAATGGACAAATGAACAAATGATCAAATGATCAAATCATCAAATGATGAAATGATCAAATGAACGAATGAACAAATGGACAAACGAACAAACGAAAAAGTGAACAAATGAACAAATGAACAAATGAACCATTGAACAAATGAACAAATGAACAATTGAACAAATGAACAAATGTACAAATGAACCATTGAACAAATGAGCAAATGAACAAATGTACAAATGAACAAATGTACAAATGAACAAATGATGAAATGATCAAATGAACGAATGGACAAATGGACAAATCAACAGATGAACTAATGAACAAATGAACAAAAGAAAAAGTGAACAAACGAACGAGTGAACGAATGGACAAATGAACAAATGAACAAAAGAACAAATCAACAGATGAACAAATGAACAAATGGACAAATGAACAAATGAACAAATGAACAAATTGCACAAATGCACAAAAGAATAAATTAAGAAATGAACAAGTGAACAAATGAAGAAATGAACAAATAAACAAATGAACAAATGAACAAATGAACAAATGAACAAATGAATAAATGAACAAATGAACAAATGAACAAATGAACAAATGCACAAAAGAATAAATTATGAAATGAACAAGTGAACAAATGAAGAAATGAACAAATAAACAAATGAACAAATGAACAAATGAACAAATGAACAAATGAACAAATGAACAAATGAACAAATGTACAAATGAACAAATGAACGAATGAACAAATGAACAAATGGACAATTGAACAAATGAACAAATGAACAGATGAACAAATGAACAACTGAACAACTGAACAAATGTACAATTGAACAAATGAACAAATGAACAAATGAACAAATGAACAAATGAATAAATGAACAAATGAACGAATGAACGAATGAACAAATGAACAAATCAACAGATCAACAAATGAACAAATGAACAAACGAAAAAGTGAACAAACGAACGAGTGAACGAATGGACAAATGAACAAATGAACAAATGAACAAAAGAACAAATTAACAGATGAACAAATGAACAAATGGACAAATGAACAAATGAACGAATGAACAAATTGCGCAAATGCACAAAAGAATAAATTAAGAAATGAATAAGTGAACAAATGAAGAAATGAACAAATAAACAAATGAACAAATGAACAAATGGACAGATGAACAAATGAACAAATGTTCAAATGAACAAATGAACAAATGAACAATTGAACAAATTAACAAATGAACAAATGAACAAATGAAAAAATGAACAAATCAAAAAATGAACAAATGGACAAATGAACAAATGAACAAATGAACAAATGAACAAATGAACAAAAGTACAAATGAACAAATGGACAAATGAACAAATCAAAAAATGAACAAATGAACAAATGAACAAATGAACAACTGAACAAACGAACAAACGAACAAATGAACATATGAACGAATGAACAATTGAACAAATGAACAAAAGAACAAATGAAAAAACGAACAAATGAAGCAATGAAAAAATGACCAAGTGAACAAATGAAGAAATGAAGAAATTAACAAATTAAGAAATGAACAAATGAACGAATGAACACGTGAACAAATTACGACATGAGGAATTGAACAAATGAAATAATAAACAAATGAACAAATGAACAAACGAACAAATGAAGAAGTGAACAAATGAACAAATGAACAAATGAACAAATGAACAAACGAAAAAGTGAACAAACGAACGAGTGAACGAATGGACAAATGAACAAATGAACAAAAGAACAAATCAACAGATGAACAAATGAACAAATGGACAAATGAACAAATGAACAAATGAACAAATTGCACAAATGCACAAAAGAATAAATTAAGAAATGAACAAGTGAACAAATGAAGAAATGAACAAATAAACAAATGAACAAATGAACAAATGAACAAATGAATAAATGAACAAATGAACAAATGCACAAAAGAATAAATTAAGAAATGAACAAGTGAACAAATGAAGAAATGAACAAATAAACAAATGAACAAATGAACAAATGGACAATTGAACAAATGAACAAATGAACAGATGAACAAATGAACAACTGAACAACTGAACATTTGAACAAATGGACAATTGAACAAATGAACAAATGAACAAATGAACAAATGAATAAATGAACAAATGAACAAATGAACAAATGAACAAACGAAATAGTGAACAAACGAACGAGTGAACGAATGGACAAATGAACAAATGAACAAACGAAAAAGTGAACAAACGAACGAGTGAACGAATGGACAAATGAACAAATGAACAAAAGAACAAATCAACAGATGAACAAATGAACAAATGGACAAATGAACAAATGAACAAATGAACAAATGAACAAATTGCACAAATGCACAAAAGAATAAATTAAGAAATGAACAAGTGAACAAATGAAGAAATGAACAAATAAACAAATGAACAAATGGACAGATGAACAAATGAACAAATGTTCAAATGAACAAATGGACAATTGAACAAATTAACAAATGAACAAATGAAAAAATGAACAAATGGACAAATGAACAAATCAAAAAATGTACAAATGAACAAATGAACAAATGAACAAATGAACAAAAGTACAAATGAACAAATGAACAAATGAACTAATGAACACAAGAACAAATGAACAACTGAACAAATGAACAAATGAACAAATGAAAAAATGAACAAATGATCATATGAACGAATGAACAAATGAACAAATGAACAAATTAACAAACGAACAAACGAACAAACGAACAAATGAACATTTGAACAAATGAACAAATGAACGAATGAACAATTGAACAAATGAACAAAAGAACAAAAGAACAAAAGAACAAATGAACAAGTGAACAAATGAAAAAACGAACAAATGAAGCAATGAAAAAATGACCAAGTGAACAAATGAAGAAATGAAGAAATTAACAAATTAAGAAATGAACAAATGAACGAATGAACACGTGAACAAATTACGATATGAGGAATTGAACAAATGAAAGAATAAACAAATGAACAAGTGAACAAATGAACAAACGAACAAATGAAGAAGTGAACAAATGAACAAATGAACAAATGAACAAATGCACAAATGAACAAAAGAACAATTGAACAAATGAACAAATGAACAAATGGACAGATGAACAAATGTACAAATGAACAAATGAACAAATGAATATATGAACAAATGATCAAATGAACACATGAACAAATGAACAAATGAACAAATGAAAAAATGAACAAATGAACAAACGAAAAAACGAACCAACGTACAAGCGAACAAATGAACAAACGAACAAACGAAGAAACGAACAAATGAACAAACGAACAACTGAACAAATGAACAAATGAAAAATGATCAAATGAACAAATGAACAAATGAACAAATGAACAATTGAACAAATTAACAAATGAACAAATGAAAAAATGAACAAATGGACAAATGAACAAATGAACAAATGAACAAATGGACAAATGAACAAGTGAACAAATGAACAAATGAACAAGTGAACAAATGAACAAATGAACAAGTGAACAAATGAACAAATGAACAAATGGACAGATGAACAAATGAACAAATGAACAAATGAACAAATGGACAAATGAACAAATGAACAAATGAATATATGAACAAATGATCAAATGAACACATGAACAAATGAACAAATGAACAAATGGACAAATGAACAAATGAACAAATGAACAAATGAAAAAATGAACAAATGAACAAATGAACAAACGAAAAAACGAACAAACGAAAAAACGAACAAATGAACAAATGAACAAGTGAACAAATGAACAAATGAACAAATGGACAGATGAACAAATGAACAAATGAACAAATGAACAAATGGACAAATGAACAAATGAACAAATGAATATATGAACAAATGATCAAATGAACACATGAACAAATGAACAAATGAACAAATGGACAAATGAACAAATGAACAAATGAACAAATGAACAAATGAACAAACGAAATAGTGAACAAACGAACGAGTGAACGAATGGACAAATGAACAAATGAACAAAAGAACAAATCAACAGATGAACAAATGAACAAATGGACAAATGAACAAATGAACAAATGAACAAATGAACAAATTGCACAAATGCACAAAAGAATAAATTAAGAAATGAACAAGTGAACAAATGAAGAAATGAACAAATAAACAAATGAACAAATGGACAGATGAACAAATGAACAAATGTTCAAATGAACAAATGGACAATTGAACAAATTAACAAATGAACAAATGAAAAAATGAACAAATGGACAAATGAACAAATCAAAAAAAGGACAAATGAACAAATGAACAAATGAACAAATGAACAAAAGTACAAATGAACAAATGAACAAATGAACTAATGAACACAAGAACAAATGAACAACTGAACAAATGAACAAATGAACAAATGAAAAAATGAACAAATGATCATATGAACGAATGAACAAATGAACAAATGAACAAATTAACAAACGAACAAACGAACAAACGAACAAATGAACATTTGAACAAATGAACAAATGAACGAATGAACAATTGAACAAATGAACAAAAGAACAAAAGAACAAATGAACAAATGAACAAGTGAACAAATGAAAAAACGAACAAATGAAGCAATGAAAAAATGACCAAGTGAACAAATGAAGAAATGAAGAAATTAACAAATTAAGAAATGAACAAATGAACGAATGAACACGTGAACAAATTACGATATGAGGAATTGAACAAATGAAAGAATAAACAAATGAACAAATGAACAAATGAACAAACGAACAAATGAAGAAGTGAACAAATGAACAAATGAACAAATGAACAAATGCACAAATGAACAAAAGAACAATTGAACAAATGAACAAATGAACAAATGGACAGATGAACAAATGAACAAATGAACAAATGAACAAATGAATATATGAACAAATGATCAAATGAACACATGAACAAATGAACAAATGAACAAATGAAAAAATGAACAAATGAACAAACGAAAAAACGAACCAACGTACAAGCGAACAAATGAACAAACGAACAAACGAAGAAACGAACAAATGAACAAACGAACACCTGGACAAATGAACAAATGAACAAATGAACAAATGAACAAATGAACAATTGAACAAATTAACAAATGAACAAATGAAAAAATGAACAAATGGACAAATGAACAAATGAACAAATGAACAAATGGACAATTGAACAAATGAACAAATGAACAAATGAACAAATGAACAAATGAACAAATGAACAAATGAATAAATGAACAAATGAACAAATGAACAAATGAACAAATGAAAAAACGAACCAACGTACAAACGAACAAATGAACAAACGAAGAAACGAAGAAACGAACAAATGAACAAACGAACAACTGAACAAATGAACAAATCAAAAATGATCAAATGAACAAATGAACAAATGAACAAATGGACAGATGAACAAATGAACAAATGAACAAATGGACAATTGAACAAATTAACAAGTGAACAAATGAAAAAATGAACAAATGGACAAATGAACAAATCAAAAAATGAACAAATGAACAAATGAACAACTGAACAAATGAACAAATGAAAAAATGAAAAAATGAACAAATGATCAAATGATCAAATGATCATATGAACGAATGAACAAATGAACAAATGAACAAATGAACAAATGAACAAATGAACAAACGAACAAATGAACAAATGAACATTTGAACAAATGAACAAATGAACGAATGAACAATTGAACAAATGAACAAAAGAACAAATGAAAAAACGAACAAATGAAGCAATGAAAAAATGACCAAGTGAACAAATGAAGAAATGAAGAAATTAACAAATTAAGAAATGAACAAATGAACGAATGAACACGTGAACAAATTACGATATGAGGAATTGAACAAATGAAATAATAAACAAATGAACAAATGAACAAACGAACAAATGAAGAAGTGAACAAATGAACAAATGAACAAATGAACAAATGCACAAATGAACAAAAGAACAATTGAACAAATGAACAAATGAACAAATGCACAAATGAACAAAAGAACAATTGAACAAATGAACAAATGAACAAATGGACAGATGAACAAATGAATATATGAACAAATGATCAAATGAACACATAAACAAATGAACAAATGAACAAATGGACAAATGAACAAATGAACAAATGAACAAATGAAAAAATGAACAAATGAACAAACGAACAAACGAACAAACGAACAAATGAACAAACGAACAAACGAACAACTAAACAAATGAACAAATGAAAAATGATCAAATGAACAAATGAACAAATGAACAAATGAACAAATGAACAAATGAAAAAATGGACAAATGAACAAATGAACAAATGAACAAATGAACAAATGAACAGATGAACAAATGAACAACTGAACAACTGAACAAATGAACAAATGGACAATTGAACAAATGAACAAATGAACAGATGAACAAATGAACAACTGAACAACTGAACAAATGAACAAATGGACAATTGAACAAATGAACAAATGAACAAATGAACAAATGAACAAATGAATAAATGAACAAATGAACAAATGAACAAATCAACAGATGAACAAATGAACAAATGAACAAACGAAACAGTGAACAAACGAACGAGTGAACGAATGGACAAATGAACAAATGAACAAACGAAAAAGTGAACAAACGAACGAGTGAACGAATGGACAAATGAACAAAAGAACAAATCAACAGATGAACAAATGAACAAATGGACAAATGAACAAATGATCAAATGATCAAATGAACGAATGAACAAATGGACAGATGAACAAATGAACAAATGAACAAATGAAAAAATGGACAAATGAACAAATGATCAAATGATCAAATGATCAAATGATGAAATGATCAAATGATCAAATGAACGAATGAACAAATGGACAAACGAACAAACGAAAAAGTGAACAAATGAACAAATGAACAAATGAACCATTGAACAAATGAACAAATGAACAAATGTACAAATGAACCATTGAACAAATGAGCAAATGAACAAATGTACAAATGAACAAATGTACAAATGAACAAATGATGAAATGATCAAATGAACGAATGAACAAATGGACAAATCAACAGATGAACAAATGAACAAATGAACAAATGGACAATTGAACAAATGAACAAATGAACAAATGAACAAATGAAAAAATGATCAAATGATCAAATGATGAAATGATCAAATGAACGAATGAACAAATGGACACATCAACAGATGAACAAATGAACAAATGAACAAATGAACAAATGAACAAACGAAAAAGTGAACAAACGAACGAGTGAACGAATGGACAAATGAACAAATGAACAAAAGAACAAATCAACAGATGAACAAATGAACAAATGGACAAATGAACAAATGAACAAATGAACAAATTGCACAAATGCACAAAAGAATAAATTAAGAAATGAACAAGTGAATAAATGAAGAAATGAACAAATAAACAAATGAACAAATGAACAAATGAACAAATGAATAAATGAACAAATGAACAAATGCACAAAAGAATAAATTAAGAAATGAACAAGTGAACAAATGAAGAAATGAACAAATAAACAAATGAACAAATGAACAAATGAACAAATGTACGAATGAACGAATGAACAAATGGACAAGTTGACAAATGAACAAATGAACAAATGAACAAATGAACAAATGGACAAATAAACAAATGAATAAATGAACAAATGAACAAATGAACAAATGATCAAATGATGAAATGATCAAATGAACGAATGAGCAAATGGACAAACGAACAAACGAAAAAGTGAACAAATGAACAAATGAACGAATGATCAAATGATGAAATGATCAAATGAACGAATGAACAAATGGACAAAAGAACAAACGAAAAAGTGAACAAATGAACAAATGAACAAATGAACAAATGAACAAATGAACAAATGAACAAATGAACAAGTGAACAAATGAACAAATGAACAAATGAACAAATATACAAATGAACAAATGAAAAAATGAACAAATGAAAAATGAACAATTGAACAAATGAACAAATGAACAAATGAACGAATGAACAAATGAACAAATGAACAAGTGAACAAATGAACAAATGAACAAATGGACAGATGAACAAATGAACAAATGAACAAATGTTCAAATGAACAAATGAACAAATGGACAATTGAACAAATGAACAAATGAACAAATGAACAAATGGACAATTGAACAAATGAACAAATGAACAGATGAACAAATGAACAACTGAACAACTGAACAAATGAACAAATGATCAAATGAACAAATGGACAATTGAACAAATGAACGAATGAACAAATGAACAAATGATCAAATGAACAAATGGACAATTGAACAAATGAACAAATGAACAAATGAACAAATGAACAAATGAACAAATGAATAAATGAACAAATGAACAAATGAACGAATGAACGAATGAACAAATGAACAAATGAACAAATCAACAGATGAACAAATGAACAAATGAACAAATGAACAAACGAAAAAGTCAACAAACGATCGAGTGAACGAATGGACAAATGAACAAAAGAACAAATCAACAGATGAACAAATGAACAAATGGACAAATGAACAAATGATCAAATGATCAAATGAACGAATGAACAAATGGACAGATGAACAAATGAACAAATGAACAAATGAACAAATGGACAAATGAACAAATGATCAAATGATCAAATGATCAAATGCTGAAATGATCAAATGAACGAATGAACAAATGGACAAACGAACAAACGAAAAAGTGAACAAATGAACAAATGAACAAATGAACCATTGAACAAATGAACAAATGAACAATTGAACAAATGAACAAATGTACAAATGAACCATTGAACAAATGAGCAAATGAACAAATGTACAAATGAACAAATGTACAAATGAACAAATGATGAAATGATCAAATGAACGAATGAACAAATGGACAAATCAACAGATGAACTAATGAACAAATGAACAAAAGAAAAAGTGAACAAACGAACGAGTGAACGAATGGACAAATGAACAAATGAACAAAAGAACAAATCAACAGATGAACAAATGAACAAATGAACAAATGAACAAATTAACAAACGAACAAACGAACAAACGAACAAATGAACATTTGAACAAATGAACAAATGAACGAATGAACAATTGAACAAATGAACAAAAGAACAAAAGAACAAATGAACAAGTGAACAAATGAAAAAACGAACAAATGAAGCAATGAAAAAATGACCAAGTGAACAAATGAAGAAATGAAGAAATTAACAAATTAAGAAATGAACACGTGAACAAATTACGATATGAGGAATTGAACAAATGAAAGAATAAACAAATGAACAATTGAACAAATGAACAAATGTACAAATGAACCATTGAACAAATGTACAAATGAACAAATGTGCAAATGAACAAATGATCAAATGATCAAATGAACGAATGAACAAATGAACAAATGGACAGATGAACAAATGAGCAAATGAACAAATGATCAAATGGACAAATGGACAATTGAACAAATTAACAAATGACCAAATGAACGAATTAACAAATGAACAAATGAACAAACGAAAAAGTGAACAAACGAACGAGTGAACGAATGGACAAATGAACAAATGAACAAATGGACAGATGAACAAATGAACAAATGAACAAATGAATATATGAACAAATGATCAAATGAACACATGAACAAATGAACAAATGAACAAATGAACAAATGAAAAAATGAACAAATGAACAAACGAAAAAACGAACCAACGTACAAACGAACAAATGAACAAACGAACAAACGAAGAAACGAACAAATGAACAAACGAACAACTGAACAAATGAACAAATGAACAAATGGACAAATGAACAAATGAACAAATGAACAAACGAAAAAACGAACCAACGTACAAACGAACAAATGAACAAACGAAGAAACGAACAAATGAACAAACGAACAACTGAACAAATGAACAAATGAAAAATGATCAAATGAACAAATGAACAAATGAACAAATGAACAAATGAACAAATGAAAAAATGAACAAATGAACAAACGAAAAAACGAACCAACGTACAAACGAACAAATGAACAAACGAACAAACGAAGAAACGAACAAATGAACAAACGAACAACTGAACAAATGAACAAATCAAAAATGATCAAATGAACAAATGAACAAATGAACAAATGGACAGATGAACAAATGAACAAATGTTCAAATGAACAAATGAACAAATGGACAATTGAACAAATTAACAAGTGAACAAATGAAAAAATGAACAAATGGACAAATGAACAAATCAAAAAATGAACAAATGAACGAATGAACACGTGAACAAATTACGATATGAGGAATTGAACAAATGAAATAATAAACAAATGAACAAATGAACAAACGAACAAATGAAGAAGTGAACAAATGAACAAATGAACAAATGAACAAATGCACAAATGAACAAAAGAACAATTGAACAAATGAACAAATGAACAAATGCACAAATGAACAAAAGAACAATTGAACAAATGAACAAATGAACAAATGGACAGATGAACAAATGAATATATGAACAAATGATCAAATGAACACATAAACAAATGAACAAATGAACAAATGGACAAATGAACAAATGAACAAATGAACAAATGAAAAAATGAACAAATGAACAAACGAACAAACGAACAAACGAACAAATGAACAAACGAACAAACGAACAACTGAACAAATGAACAAATGAAAAATGATCAAATGAACAAATGAACAAATGAACAAATGAACAAATGAACAAATGAAAAAATGGACAAATGAACAAATGAACAAATGAACAAATGAACAAATGGACAATTGAACAAATGAACAAATGAACAAATGAACAAATGGACAATTGAACAAATGAACAAATGAACAGATGAACAAATGAACAACTGAACAACTGAACAAATGAACAAATGATCAAATGAACAAATGAACAAATGAACAGATGAACAAATGAACAACTGAACAACTGAACAAATGAACAAATGATCAAATGAACAAATGGACAATTGAACAAATGAACGAATGAACAAATGAACAAATGATCAAATGAACAAATGGACAATTGAACAAATGAACAAATGAACAAATGAACAAATGAACAAATGAATAAATGAACAAATGAACAAATGAACGAATGAACGAATGAACAAATGAACAAATGAACAAATCAACAGATGAACAAATGAACAAATGAACAAATGAACAAACGAAAAAGTCAACAAACGATCGAGTGAACGAATGGACAAATGAACAAAAGAACAAATCAACAGATGAACAAATGAACAAATGGACAAATGAACAAATGATCAAATGATCAAATGAACGAATGAACAAATGGACAGATGAACAAATGAACAAATGAACAAATGAACAAATGGACAAATGAACAAATGATCAAATGATCAAATGATCAAATGATGAAATGATCAAATGAACGAATGAACAAATGGACAAACGAACAAACGAAAAAGTGAACAAATGAACAAATGAACAAATGAACCATTGAACAAATGAACAAATGAACAATTGAACAAATGAACAAATGTACAAATGAACCATTGAACAAATGAGCAAATGAACAAATGTACAAATGAACAAATGTACAAATGAACAAATGATGAAATGATCAAATGAACGAATGAACAAATGGACAAATCAACAGATGAACTAATGAACAAATGAACAAAAGAAAAAGTGAACAAACGAACGAGTGAACGAATGGACAAATGAACAAATGAACAAAAGAACAAATCAACAGATGAACAAATGAACAAATGGACAAATGAACAAATGAACAAATGAACAAATTGCACAAATGCACAAAAGAATAAATTAAGAAATGAACAAGTGAACAAATGAAGAAATGAACAAATAAACAAATGAACAAATGAACAAATGAACAAATGAACAAATGAATAAATGAACAAATGAACAAATGAACAAATGAACAAATGCACAAAAGAATAAATTAAGAAATGAACAAGTGAACAAATGAAGAAATGAACAAATAAACAAATGAACAAATGAACAAATGAACAAATGAACAAATGAACAAATGAACAAATGTACAAATGAACAAATGAACGAATGAACAAATGAACAAATGGACAATTGAACAAATGAACAAATGAACAGATGAACAAATGAACAACTGAACAACTGAACAAATGTACAATTGAACAAATGAACAAATGAACAAATGAACAAATGAACAAATGAATAAATGAACAAATGAACGAATGAACGAATGAACAAATGAACAAATCAACAGATCAACAAATGAACAAATGAACAAACGAAAAAGTGAACAAACGAACGAGTGAACGAATGGACAAATGAACAAATGAACAAATGAACAAATGAACAAAAGAACAAATTAACAGATGAACAAATGAACAAATGGACAAATGAACAAATGAACAAATGAACAAATTGCGCAAATGCACAAAAGAATAAATTAAGAAATGAATAAGTGAACAAATGAAGAAATGAACAAATAAACAAATGAACAAATGAACAAATGAACAAATGGACAGATGAACAAATGAACAAATGTTCAAATGAACAAATGATCAAATGGACAATTGAACAAATTAACAAATGAACAAATGAAAAAATGAACAAATGGACAAATGAACAAATCAAAAAATGAACAAATGGACAAATGAACAAATGAACAAATGAACAAATGAACAAATGAACAAAAGTACAAATGAACAAATGGACAAATGAACAAAACAAAAAATGAACAAATGAACAAATGAACAAATGAACAACTGAACAAACGAACAAACGAACAAATGAACAAATGAACGAATGAACAATTGAACAAATGAACAAAAGAACAAATGAAAAAACGAACAAATGAAGCAATGAAAAAATGACCAAGTGAACAAATGAAGAAATGAAGAAATTAACAAATTAAGAAATGAACAAATGAACGAATGAACACGTGAACAAATTACGACATGAGGAATTGAACAAATGAAATAATAAACAAATGAACAAATGAACAAACGAACAAATGAAGAAGTGAACAAATGAACAAATGAACAAATGAACAAATGAACAAATGAACGAACGAAAAAGTGAACAAACGAACGAGTGAACGAATGGACAAATGAACAAATGAACAAAAGAACAAATCAACAGATGAACAAATGAACAAATGGACAAATGAACAAATGAACAAATGAACAAATTGCACAAATGCACAAAAGAATAAATTAAGAAATGAACAAGTGAACAAATGAAGAAATGAACAAATAAACAAATGAACAAATGAACAAATGAACAAATGAATAAATGAACAAATGAACAAATGCACAAAAGAATAAATTAAGAAATGAACAAGTGAACAAATGAAGAAATGAACAAATAAACAAATGAACAAATGAACAAATGAACAAATGTACGAATGAACGAATGAACAAATGGACAAGTTGACAAATGAACAAATGAACAAATGAACAAATGGACAAATAAACAAATGAATAAATGAACAAATGAACAAATGAACAAATGATCAAATGATGAAATGATCAAATGAACGAATGAGCAAATGGACAAACGAACAAACGAAAAAGTGAACAAATGAACAAATGAACGAATGGTCAAATGATGAAATGATCAAATGAACAAATGAACAAATGAACAAATGAACAAATGAACAAATCACAGATGATCAAATGAACAAATGAACAAACGAAAAAACGAACCAACTAACAAACGAACAAACGAACAAACGAACAAACGAACAAACGAACAAATGAACAAACGAACAAATGAACAAACGAACAAACGAACAACTGAACAAATGAACAAATGAAAAATGATCAAATGAACAAATGAACAAATGAACAAATGAACAAATGGACAAATGAAGAAATGAACAAATGAACAAATGAACAAATGAACAAATGGACAAATGAAGAAATGAACAAATGAACAGATGAAAAAATGAACAAATGAACAAATGAACAGATGAACAAATGAACAAATGAACAAATGAACAAATGAACCATTGAACCATTGAACCATTGAACAAATGAACAAGTGAACAAATGAACAATTGAACAAATGAACAAATGTACAAATGAACCATTGAACAAATGAACAAATGAACAAATGTACAAATGAACAAATGTACAAATGAACAAATTATCAAATGATCAAATGAACGAATGAACAAATGGACAAGAGAACAAATGAACAAATGAACAAATGAACAAATGAACAAATGAACAAATGAACAAATGAACAAATGAACAAATGAACAACTGAACAAATGAACAAATGGACAAACGAACAAATATACAAATGAACAAATGAAAAAATGAACAAATGAACAAATGAACAAATGGACAATTGAACAAATGAACAAATGAACAAATGAACAAATGAACAAATGAACAAATGAACAAATGCACAAATGAACAAATGGACAAATGAAGAAATGAAGAAATGAACAAATGAACAAATGAACAAATGAACAAATGAACAAATGGACAAATGAAGAAATGAAGAAATGAACAAATGAACAAATGAACAAATGAACAAATGAACAAATGAACAGATGAACAAATGAACAAATGAACAAGTGAACAAATGAACAAATGAACCATTGAACCATTGAACAAATGAACAAGTGAACAAATAAACAATTGAACAAATGAACAAATGTACAAATGAACTATTGAACAAATGAACAAATGAACAAATGAACAAATGAACAAATGTACAAATGAACAAATGAACAAATGAACAAATGGACAGATGAACAAATGAACAAATGAACAAATGTTCAAATGAACAAATGAACAAATGAACAAATGGACAATTGAACAAATGAACAAATGAACAAATGAACAATTGAACAAATGAACAAATGAACGAATGAACAAATGGACAAATGAACAAGTGAACAAATGAACAAATGAACAAAAGGACAGGTCAACAAATGAACAAATGAACAAATGAACAAATGGACAATTGAACAAATGAACAAATGAACAAATGAACAAATGAACAAATGAACAAATGAACAAATGGACAAATGAACAAATGAATAAATGAACAAATGAACAAATGAACAAATGATCAAATGATGAAATGATCAAATGAACGAATGAGCAAATGGACAAACGAACAAACGAAAAAGTGAACAAATGAACAAATGAACAAATGATGAAATGATCAAATGATCAAATGAACGAATGAACAAATGGACAAAAGAACAAATGAACAAATGAACAAATGAACAAATGAACAAATGAACAGATGGACAAACGAACAAACGAAAAAGTGAACAAATGAACAAATGAACAAATGAACAAATGTACAAATGAACAAATGGACAAATGAACAAATGAACAAATGAACAAATAAACAAATGAACAAATGCACAAACGAACAAACGAACAAACGAACAAATGAACATTTGAACAAATGAACAAGTGAACGAATGAACAATTGAACAAATGAACAAAAGAACAAAAGAACAATTGAACAAATGAACAAAAGAACAAATGAACAAGTGAACAAATGAAAAAACGAACAAATGAAGCAATGAAAAAATGACCAAGTGAACAAATGAAGAAATGAAGAAATTAACGAATTAAGAAATGAACTAATGAACGAATGAACACGTGAACAAATTACGATATGAGGAATTGAACAAATGAACGAATAAACAAATGAACAAACGAACAAATGAAGAAGTGAACAAATGAACAAATGAACAAATGAACAAAAGAACAAATGAACAAATGAACAAATGGACAAATGAACAAATGAACAAATGAACAAATGAACAAATGAACAAATGAACAAATGAACAGATGAACAAATGAACAAATGGACAGATGAACAAATGAACAAATAAACAAATGTTCAAATGAACAAATGAACAAATGAACAAATAGACAATTGAACAAATGAACAAATGAACAAATGAACAATTGAACAAATGAACAAATGAACGAATGAACAAATGGACAAATGAACAAGTGAACAAATGAACAAATGAACAAATGGACAGATCAACAAATGAACAAATGAACAAATGTTCAAATGAACAAATGAACAAATGAACAAATGGACAATTGAACAAATGAACAAATGAACAAATGAACAAATGAACAAATGAACAAATGAACAAATGGACAAATGAACAAATGAATAAATGAACAAATGAACAAATGAACAAATGATCAAATGATGAAATGATCAAATGAACGAATGAGCAAATGGACAAACGAACAAACGAAAAAGTGAACAAATGAACAAATGAACAAATGATGAAATGATCAAATGATCAAATGAACGAATGAACAAATGGACAAAAGAACAAATGAACAAATGAACAAATGAACAAATGAACAAATGAACAGATGAACAAATGAACAACTGAACAACTGAACAAATGAACAAATGAACAAATGGACAAACGAACAAACGAAAAAGTGAACAAATGAACAAATGAACAAATGAACAAATGAACAAATGAACAAATGAACAAATGAACAAATGAACAAATGAACAAATGAACAAGTGAACAAATGAACAAATGAACAAATGAACAAATATACAAATGAACAAATGAACAAATGAACAAATGAACAAATGAACAAATGAACAAATGAACAGATGAACAAATGAACAAATGAACAAATGAACAACTGAACAAATGAACAAATGAACCATTGAACCATTGAACAAATGAACAAGTGAACAAATGAACAATTGAACAAATGAACAAATGTACAAATGAACCATTGAACAAATGAACAAATGAACAAATGGACAAATGAACAAGTGAACAAATGAACAAATGAACAAATGGACAGATCAACAAATGAACAAATGAACAAATGTTCAAATGAACAAATGAACAAATGAACAAATGGACAATTGAACAAATGAACAAATGAACAAATGAACAAATGAACAAATGAACAAATGAACAAATGGACAAATGAACAAATGAATAAATGAACAAATGAACAAATGAACAAATGATCAAATGATGAAATGATCAAATGAACGAATGAGCAAATGGACAAACGAACAAACGAAAAAGTGAACAAATGAACAAATGAACAAGTGAACAAATGAAAAAACGAACAAATGAAGAAATGAAGAAATTAACAAATTAAGAAATGAACAAATGAACGAATGAACACGTGAACAAATTACGATATGAGGAATTGAACAAATGAAAGAATAAACAAATGAACAAGTGAACAAATGAACAAACGGACAAATGAAGAAGTGAACAAATGAACAAATGAACAAATGAACAAATGAACAAATGAACAAATGAACAAATGAACAAATGAACAAATGAACAAATGAACAAATGCACAAATGAACAAAAGAACAATTGAACAAATGAACAAATGAACAAATGGACAGATGAACAAATGAACAAATGAACAAATGAATATATGAACAAATGATCAAATGAACACATGAACAAATGAACAAATGAACAAATGGACAAATGAACAAATGAACAAATGAACAAATGAACAAATGAACAAATGAACAAATGAACAAATGAACAAACGAAAAAACGAACCAACGAACAAACGAACAAACGGACAAATGAACAAACGAACAAACGAACAAACGAACAAATGAACAAACGAACAAACGAAGAAACGAACAAATGAACAAACGAACAAACGAACAACTGAACAAATGAACAAATGAAAAATGATCAAATGAACAAATGAACAAATGAACAAATGAACAAATGAACAAATGGACAAATGAACAAATGAACAAATGAACAAATGAACAAATGAACAGATGAACAAATGAACAAATGAACAGATGTACAACTGAACAACTGAACAAATGAACAAATGAACAAATGAACAAATGAACAAATGAACAAATGAACAAATAAACAAATGAACAAATGAACAAATGAACAAATGAACAAATGGACAAATGAACAAATGAACAAATGAACAAAGGAAAAAATGAACAAATGAACAAATGAACAAATGAACAAACGATAAAACGAACCAACGAACAAACGAACAAACGAACAAACGAACAAACGAACAAATGAACAAACGAACAAACGAACAAACGAACAAACGAACAAATGAACAAACGAACAAACGAAGAAACGAACAAATGAACAAACGAACAAACGAACAACTGAACAAATGAACAAATGAAAAATGATCAAATGAACAAATGAACAAATGAACAAATGAACAAATGAAAGAATAAACAAATGAACAATTGAACAAATGAACAAATGTACAAATGAACAAATGAACAAATGATCAAATGAACGAATGAACAAATGGACAGATGAACAAATGAACAAATGAACAAATGAACAAATGGACAAATGAACAAATGAACAAATGAATATATGAACAAATGATCAAATGAACACATGAACAAATGAACAAATGAACAAATGGACAAATGAACAAATGAACAAATGAACAAATGAACAAATGAACAAATATACAAATGAACAAATGAAAAAGTGAACAAATGAACAAATGAACAAATGAACAAATGGACAATTGATTAAATGAACAAATGAACAAATGAACAAATGAACAAATGAACAAATGAACAAATGAACAAATGAACAAATGAACAGATGAACAGATGAACAGATGTACAAATGAACAAATGAACAAATGAACAAATGAACAAATGAACAAATGATCAAACGATCAAATGATCAAATGATGAAATGATCAAATGAACGAATGAACAAATGGACAAACGAACAAACGAAAAAGTGAAGAAATGAACAAATGAACAAATGAACAAATGAACAAATGAACAAATGAACCCTTGACCAAATGAACAAATGAACAATTGAACAAATGAACAAATGTACAAATGAACCATTGAACAAATGAACAAATGAACAAATGAACAAATGAACAAATGTACAAATGAACAAATGAACAAATGAACAAATGAACAAATGAACAAATGAACAAAAGTACAAATGAACAAATGAACTAATGAACACAAGAACAAATGAACAACTGAACAAATGAACAAATGAACAAATGAAAAAATGAACAAATGATCAAATGATCATATGAACGAATGAACAAATGAACAAATTAACAAATGAGCAAATGAACAAACTAACAAACTAACAAACTAACAAACGAACAAACGAACAAACGAACAAACGAACAAATGAACAATTGAACATATGAACATTTGAACAAATGAACAAATGAACGAATGAACAATTGACCAAAAGAACAAAAGAACAAATGAACAAGTGAACAAATGAAAAAACGAACAAATGAAGCAATGAAAAAATGACCAAGTGAACAAATGAAGAAATGAAGAAATTAACAAATTAAGAAATGAACAAATGAACGAATGAACACGTGAACAAATTACGATATGAGGAATTGAACAAATGAAAGAATAAACAAATGAACAAGTGAACAAATGAACAAACGAACAAATGCAGAAGTGAACAAATGAACAAATGAACAAATTAACAACTGAACAACTGAACAAATGAACAAATGAACAAATGAACAAATGAACAAATGAACAAATGAACAAATGAACAAATGGACAATTGAACAAATGAACAAATGAACAAATGAACAAATGAACAAATGAACAAATGAATAAATGAACAAATGAACAAATGAAGGAATGAACGAATGAATAAATGAACAATTGAACGAATGAACGAATGAACAAATGAACAAATGAACAAATGAACAAATCAACAGATGATCAGATGAACAAATGAACAAATGAACAAATGAACAAACGGAAAAACGAACCAACGAACAAACGAACAAACGAACAAACGAACAAACGAACAAATAAACAAACGAACAAACGAACAAATGAACAAACGAACTAACGAACAAACGAAGAAACGAACAAATGAACAAACGAACAACTAAACAAATGAACAAATGAAAAATGATCAAATGAACAAATGAACAAATGAACAAATGAATAAATGGACAAATGAACAAATGAACAAATGAACAAATGAACAAATGAACAAATGAACAAATGGACAATTGAACAAATGAACAAATGAACAAATGAACAATTGAACAAATGAACAAATGAACGAATGAACAAATGGACAAATGAACAAGTGAACAAATGAACAAATGAACAAAAGGACAGGTCAACAAATGAACAAATGAACAAATGAACAAATGAACAAATGGACAATTGAACAAATGAACAAATGAACAAATGAACAAATGAACAAATGAACAAATGGACAAATGAACAAATGAATAAATGAACAAATGAACAAATGAACAAATGATCAAATGATGAAATGATCAAATGAACGAATGAGCAAATGGACAAACGAACAAACGAAAAAGTGAACAAATGAACAAATGAACAAATGATGAAATGATCAAATGATCAAATGAACGAATGAACAAATGGACAAAAGAACAAATGAACAAATGAACAAATGAACAAATGAACAAATGAACAGATGGACAAACGAACAAACGAAAAAGTGAACAAATGAACAAATGAACAAATGAACAAATGTACAAATGAACAAATGGACAAATGAACAAATGAACAAATGAACAAATAAACAAATGAACAAATGCACAAACGAACAAACGAACAAACGAACAAATGAACATTTGAACAAATGAACAAGTGAACGAATGAACAATTGAACAAATGAACAAAAGAACAAAAGAACAATTGAACAAATGAACAAAAGAACAAATGAACAAGTGAACAAATGAAAAAACGAACAAATGAAGCAATGAAAAAATGACCAAGTGAACAAATGAAGAAATGAAGAAATTAACGAATTAAGAAATGAACTAATGAACGAATGAACACGTGAACAAATTACGATATGAGGAATTGAACAAATGAACGAATAAACAAATGAACAAACGAACAAATGAAGAAGTGAACAAATGAACAAATGAACAAATGAACAAAAGAACAAATGAACAAATGAACAAATGGACAAATGAACAAATGAACAAATGAACAAATGAACAAATGAACAAATGAACAAATGAACAGATGAACAAATGAACAAATGGACAGATGAACAAATGAACAAATAAACAAATGTTCAAATGAACAAATGAACAAATGAACAAATAGACAATTGAACAAATGAACAAATGAACAAATGAACAATTGAACAAATGAACAAATGAACGAATGAACAAATGGACAAATGAACAAGTGAACAAATGAACAAATGAACAAATGGACAGATCAACAAATGAACAAATGAACAAATGTTCAAATGAACAAATGAACAAATGAACAAATGGACAATTGAACAAATGAACAAATGAACAAATGAACAAATGAACAAATGAACAAATGAACAAATGGACAAATGAACAAATGAATAAATGAACAAATGAACAAATGAACAAATGATCAAATGATGAAATGATCAAATGAACGAATGAGCAAATGGACAAACGAACAAACGAAAAAGTGAACAAATGAACAAATGAACAAATGATGAAATGATCAAATGATCAAATGAACGAATGAACAAATGGACAAAAGAACAAATGAACAAATGAACAAATGAACAAATGAACAAATGAACAGATGAACAAATGAACAACTGAACAAATGAACAAATGAACAAATGGACAAACGAACAAACGAAAAAGTGAACAAATGAACAAATGAACAAATGAACAAATGAACAAATGAACAAATGAACAAATGAACAAATGAACAAATGAACAAGTGAACAAATGAACAAATGAACAAATGAACAAATATACAAATGAACAAATGAACAAATGAACAAATGAACAAATGAACAAATGAACAAATGAACAGATGAACAAATGAACAAATGAACAAATGAACAACTGAACAAATGAACAAATGAACCATTGAACCATTGAACAAATGAACAAGTGAACAAATGAACAATTGAACAAATGAACAAATGTACAAATGAACCATTGAACAAATGAACAAATGAACAAATGGACAAATGAACAAGTGAACAAATGAACAAATGAACAAATGGACAGATCAACAAATGAACAAATGAACAAATGTTCAAATGAACAAATGAACAAATGAACAAATGGACAATTGAACAAATGAACAAATGAACAAATGAACAAATGAACAAATGAACAAATGAACAAATGGACAAATGAACAAATGAATAAATGAACAAATGAACAAATGAACAAATGATCAAATGATGAAATGATCAAATGAACGAATGAGCAAATGGACAAACGAACAAACGAAAAAGTGAACAAATGAACAAATGAACAAATGATGAAATGATCAAATGATCAAATGAACGAATGAACAAATGGACAAAAGAACAAATGAACAAATGAACAAATGAACAAATGAACAAATGAACAGATGTACAAATGGACAACTGAACAAATGAACAAATGAACAAATGGACAAACGAACAAATGAACAAACGAACAAACTAACAAACTAACAAACGAACAAACGAACAAACGAACAAACGAACAAACGAACAAATGAACATTTGAACAAATGAACAAATGAACAATTGAACAAATAAACAAAAGAACAAATGAACAAGTGAACAAATGAAAAAACGAACAAATGAAGAAATGAAGAAATTAACAAATTAAGAAATGAACAAATGAACGAATGAACACGTGAACAAATTACGATATGAGGAATTGAACAAATGAAAGAATAAACAAATGAACAAGTGAACAAATGAACAAACGGACAAATGAAGAAGTGAACAAATGAACAAATGAACAAATGAACAAATGAACAAATGAACAAATGAACAAATGAACAAATGAACAAATGAACAAATGCACAAATGAACAAAAGAACAATTGAACAAATGAACAAATGAACAAATGGACAGATGAACAAATGAACAAATGAACAAATGAATATATGAACAAATGATCAAATGAACACATGAACAAATGAACAAATGAACAAATGGACAAATGAACAAATGAACAAATGAACAAATGAACAAATGAACAAATGAACAAATGAACAAATGAACAAACGAAAAAACGAACCAACGAACAAACGAACAAACGGACAAATGAACAAACGAACAAACGAACAAACGAACAAATGAACAAACGAACAAACGAAGAAACGAACAAATGAACAAACGAACAAACGAACAACTGAACAAATGAACAAATGAAAAATGATCAAATGAACAAATGAACAAATGAACAAATGAACAAATGAACAAATGGACAAATGAACAAATGAACAAATGAACAAATGAACAAATGAACAGATGAACAAATGAACAAATGAACAGATGTACAACTGAACAACTGAACAAATGAACAAATGAACACATGAACAAATGAACAAATGAACAAATGGACAAATGAACAAATGAACAAATGAACAAATGAACAAATGGACAAATGAACAAATGAACAAATGAACAAAGGAAAAAATGAACAAATGAACAAATGAACAAATGAACAAACGATAAAACGAACCAACGAACAAACGAACAAACGAACAAACGAACAAACGAACAAATGAACAAACGAACAAACGAACAAACGAACAAACGAACAAATGAACAAACGAACAAACGAAGAAACGAACAAATGAACAAACGAACAAACGAACAACTGAACAAATGAACAAATGAAAAATGATCAAATGAACAAATGAACAAATGAACAAATGAACAAATGAACAAATGAACAAATGGACAAATGAACAAATGAACAAATGAACAAATGAACAGATGAACAAATGAACAAATGAACAGATGAACAACTGAACAAATGAACAAATGAACAAATGGACAATTGAACAAATGAACAAATGAACAAATGAACAAATGAACAAATGAATAAATGAACAAATGAACGAGTGAACGAATGGACAAATGAAAAATGAACAAATGAACAAATGAACAAATGAACAAATAAACAAACGAACAAATGAACAAATGGATAAATGGACAAATGAACAAACGAACAAATGAACAAACGAACAAATGAACAAATGGATAAATGGACAAATGAACAAATGAACAAATGAACAAATGAACAAATGAACAAATGAACAAATGAACAAATGAACAAATGAACAGATGAACAAATGAACAGATGAACAAATGAACAACTGAACAACTGAACAACTGAACAAATGAACAAATGGACAAATGAACAAATGGACAAATAAACAAATGAATAAATGAACAAATGAACAAATGAACAAATGAACAAATGATCAAATGATGAAATGATCAAATGAACGAATGAGCAAATGGACAAACGAACAAACGAAAAAGTGAACTAATGAACAAATGAACAAATGATCAAATGAACGAATCAACAAATGGACAAAAGAACAAACGAAAAAGTGAACAAATGAACAAATGAACAAATGAACAAATGAACAAATGAACAAATGAACAAATGAACAAATGAACAAATGAACAAATGAACAAATGAACAAATGAACAAGTGAACAAATGAACAAATGAACAAATGAACAAATGAACAAATGAACAAATATACAAATGAACAAATGAAAAAGTGAACAAATGAACAAATGAACAAATGAACAAATGGACAATTGATTAAATGAACAAATGAACAAATGAACAAATGAACAAATGAACAAATGAACAAATGAACAAATGAACAAATGAACAGATGAACAGATGAACAGATGTACAAATGAACAAATGAACAAATGAACAAATGAACAAATGAACAAATGATCAAACGATCAAATGATCAAATGATGAAATGATCAAATGAACGAATGAACAAATGGACAAACGAACAAACGAAAAAGTGAAGAAATGAACAAATGAACAAATGAACAAATGAACAAATGAACAAATGAACCCTTGACCAAATGAACAAATGAACAATTGAACAAATGAACAAATGTACAAATGAACCATTGAACAAATGAACAAATGAACAAATGAACAAATGAACAAATGTACAAATGAACAAATGAATAAATGAACAAATGAACAAATGAACAAATGAACAAAAGTACAAATGAACAAATGAACTAATGAACACAAGAACAAATGAACAACTGAACAAATGAACAAATGAACAAATGAAAAAATGAACAAATGATCAAATGATCATATGAACGAATGAACAAATGAACAAATTAACAAATGAGCAAATGAACAAACTAACAAACTAACAAACTAACAAACTAACAAACGAACAAACGAACAAACGAACAAACGAACAAATGAACAATTGAACAAATGAACATTTGAACAAATGAACAAATGAACGAATGAACAATTGACCAAAAGAACAAAAGAACAAATGAACAAGTGAACAAATGAAAAAACGAACAAATGAAGCAATGAAAAAATGACCAAGTGAACAAATGAAGAAATGAAGAAATTAACAAATTAAGAAATGAACAAATGAACGAATGAACACGTGAACAAATTACGATATGAGGAATTGAACAAATGAAAGAATAAACAAATGAACAAGTGAACAAATGAACAAACGAACAAATGCAGAAGTGAACAAATGAACAAATGAACAAATTAACAACTGAACAACTGAACAAATGAACAAATGAACAAATGAACAAATGAACAAATGAACAAATGAACAAATGGACAATTGAACAAATGAACAAATGAACAAATGAACAAATGAACAAATGAACAAATGAATAAATGAACAAATGAACAAATGAAGGAATGAACGAATGAATAAATGAACAATTGAACGAATGAACGAATGAACAAATGAACAAATGAACAAATGAACAAATCAACAGATGATCAAATGAACAAATGAACAAATGAACAAATGAACAAACGGAAAAACGAACCAACGAACAAACGAACAAACGAACAAACGAACAAACGAACAAATAAACAAACGAACAAACGAACAAATGAACAAACGAACTAACGAACAAACGAAGAAACGAACAAATGAACAAACGAACAACTAAACAAATGAACAAATGAAAAATGATCAAATGAACAAATGAACAAATGAACAAATGAATAAATGGACAAATGAACAAATGAACAAATGAACAAATGAACAAATGAACAAATGAACAAATGAACAAATGAACAAATGAACAAATGAACAAATGAACAAATGAACAAATGAACAAATGAACAAATGAACAAATGAACAGATGAACAACTGAACAACTGAACAACTGAACAACTGAACAAATGAACAAATGAACAAATGGACAATTGAACAAATGAACAAAAGTAGGTATGTAGGTTGCGTTCTGCAATCAAGGGCGAGGGGAAGGCTGAGCCGGGGGGGTAAAGGGAAGGAAGCATCATCGTGAGCGGCACGCGTCGTGTGGAGGGGGGAAGTCACCGATAAGGAGTTTTGCGGTTTTGCATCCGGAGAGGTTCTCGGACGCCTTACCCGGAAGTTGCTTATCTTGCGAAGCGATATCGGGGGATTTTGGTTTCTCTTAAAGTATGGTTTTTTTATCTGGAATATTGTAGAGTGCGAGAGAGAGAGAGGGGGGGAGGATGTAGCGGTAGTTCTCTCTCTTGCATAAGACGACGCATGATTCTTCTCGCGCGACGCATTTATAGAAGTTTTGTGGTTTTGTATCCGGAGAGACTCGCGGATGCTTTACCCGTGATTTTGGTCTCGTTAAGATTTCTTAAAGTAAGTTTTTTTTATCTCGGTATAATATTGTAGCGAGCGAGAGAGAGGGGGGAGGATGCAGCGGTTGTTCTCTCTCTTGCATAAGACGACGCATGATTTTTCTCGCGCGACGCATTTATAGAAGTTTTGTGGTTTTGTATCCGGAGAGACTCGCGGATGTTTTACCCGTGATTTTGGTCTCGTTGAGATTTCTTAAAGTATGGTTTTTATCTCGGTGGAATATTGTAGAGAGCGAGAGAGATGGATGCATTGCAGCGGTTGTTCTCTCTCTTGCATAAGACGACGCATGATTTTTCTCGCGCGACGCATTTATAGAAGTTTTGTGGTTTTGTATCCGGAGAGACTCGCGGATGCTTTACCCGTGATTTTGGTCTCGTTAAGATTTCTTAAAGTAAGTTTTTTTTATCTCGGTATAATATTGTAGCGAGCGAGAGAGAGGGGGGAGGATGCAGCGGTTGTTCTCTCTCTTGCATAAGACGACGCATGATTTTTCTCGCGCGACGCATTTATAGAAGTTTTGTGGTTTTGTATCCGGAGAGACTCGCGGATGTTTTACCCGTGATTTTGGTCTCGTTGAGATTTCTTAAAGTATGGTTTTTATCTCGGTGGAATATTGTAGAGAGCGAGAGAGATGGATGCATTGCAGCGGTTGTTCTCTCTCTTGCATAAGACGACGCATGATTTTTCTCGCGCGACGCATTTATAGAAGTTTTGTGGTTTTGTATCCGGAGAGACTCGCGGATGTTTTACCCGTGATTTTGGTCTCGTTGAGATTTCTTAAAGTATGGTTTTTATCTCGGTGGAATATTGTAGAGAGCGAGAGAGATGGATGCATTGCAGCGGTTGTTCTCTCTCTTGCATAAGACGACGCATGATTCTTCTCGCGCGACGCATTTATAGAAGTTTTGTGGTTTTGTATCCGGAGAGACTCGCGGATGCTTTACCCGTGATTTTGGTCTCGTTAAGATTTCTTAAAGTAAGTTTTTTTTATCTCGGTATAATATTGTAGAGAGCGAGAGAGATGGATGCATTGCAGCGGTTGTTCTCTTTTGCATCAGTTTTTCTCTTATGGACGATATGGACGGAGAGAGAAAGATGTATTTTTTGCCTTGCAACGGTTTGTTGCCACATCCTTTCCATGATTAGTGATTTTGGAAGTCTCCTTATCCGGTTTTTCTTTAACGATGCGGATAGAGAGAGATGTATTTTTTCTGCTTTATCGTTTTTGGAGAGAGATGTATTATAACGATGTGAGAGAAGTGCATGTATGCATGCTAATAAATAGGTTGCCGAAACACGACGTGCGTTAAACGGCTACCATACTGCGTGTACATTGTGACGACCAAGTTTTTTTTCAAGAGAAGTGCGTGTATATCTTTAAAGATGTTCGCGGTCGATTTTATTATAGACATGGATGGGTTTAGTATTGAAAAAAAATTTATTTGTAAAGAACTTGCCATTGTTAATGTTCATTCTGGTGAGAGTGAGTTATTTGAGTTTAAGCTAGATTATAATTATAATGATTTAACAATGCAAGATCGCAAAGGTGTATGGTACGTAACAAACTTCGTCCATGGAATACCATTTAAAAATTTTAGCGGTAAAATTAATTATCGGGGCGAGGATATCAAGTATATTATAAGAGAATTCACACGGTCATATAAAAACCCCATAATTGGGTATAAAGGGGGAAATATTGAACGGGATATTTTATTAAAAATTGGAATGAGATTAAGAAATCTGGAGGATTTTGGTTGCCCGAAATATGATATTTTAATAACCGACCCGTCATATGGGAAATACAATAGCCCGTGCAGGCTGCATTGCTGGATATCGAAGAGAAAATCAAGTAAAAAATATCATTGCTGTTTGAGCGAGGTTCGCGTTTTTAGAGAATGGCTGCTTAAATTAAAAGGTAATTTTTTCTTTTTATTTATTTATTTACAAAAATGATTTTCATTGTCTTTCTACTACATCTTCTTTTTAGAGAGGGAAGATGGATTATCAGCGTCGAAGGTGGTGACGTCAAACGACGAATAAAAAAATTTAATACAAAGTTTAAGCAAGAGGCGGTTTGCGATTACCATGAGAAGAGGTATGTGTAATAATTGTTATTTAAAAAATTAAAATTTATTTTTTAATAATGATTATTTTTTAATTAACAGGGTCTTCTTGAAGAGGAGGAGGAGGAGGAGGAGGAGGAGGACGCGGAGGATTGCGATTGCAATCAACGGCTCAGTATCACTGTGCCCTCAGCGAGGAGCGCGTCCTTTGGAAGTAGTTCATGGAAGGTAACGTATTTTTTCCTTTTTTAGTTACTATTATTTCTTCATTTCCACGATACCTTTTTCTTTGCAGAAAGAGATAATGATGGACTATCGACGCGAGGAGGATAGACTTCGAAGTTTCGAATTCTGGCCAATTGAGTATATTCAGCCGGAGGAGCTTGCAGCCGCAGGATTTTACTATCTGGGGCAGGACGATTTTGTCGCATGTTTTGCATGCGACATCGAATTGCATCGGTGGCAACATAACGACAGGGCTATGTCGGAGCATCACTTCTGGTCCAGAAACTGCCCATATGTACTGGGGGAAAATTGTGGCAACGTGCCGATCGATGCTCATCCCACAATCATGTCGATATCATCATCATCAAGAAGCGGTGTGGACGAGTGCGGAATCTACGATTATACCATGGATGAGAAGAGGTATGTATAACAAATGTTATTTTAAAAGAAATTAAAATTTATTTTTTAATAATGATTTTTTAAATTAAGAGCGTCATCCTGAGGAGGAGGAGAAGGAGGAGGAGGAGGAGGAGGAGGAGAAAGCTTGCGATTACCATCAACGCGACGCGTTGGCGAAAGAAGAAGAAGAAGATTATATATATATATATTGATGTCGATCATGTTTCAAAATTTTTAGTAAAAAAGATTGTAATAAAAAGGATTTATTTAACATATATTAATATACATTTTTTTAAAATATCCACAATCCTATCCAAAATTTCCCTAAAAATTATAGTTATTTCTTGCGAAAGAAGAGGAAGATTATATATATATATATATATTGATGTCAATCATGTTTCAAAATTTTTAGTAAAAAAGATTGTAATAAAAAGGATTTATTTAACACATATTAATATACATTTTTTTAAAATACCCACAATCCTATCCAAAATTTCCCTAAAAATTATAGTTATTTCTTGCGAAAGAAGAGGAAGATTATATATATTGTTACGGATTACAACACTTCTCCCGCGTCGCGGCATTTTATTTACAATAGAGAACACGAACTATAATACAACTGAATTAGAATATGTTAGAGATCTTCGAATTAGATGGTGTTGATCGCTCGACGGTCCGATCCCGACTCCCCGATTGTCCGTTGATAAAACACCTCCGTGGCAACCCCTCTCTTCTATTTTTCTTTAAGGAGTTGCTCACAACAGGGCAGTTTCACATTACAGCGATTTGATTTGGACAAGTCGCCGTAACAATATATTGATGTCGATCATGTTTTAAAATTTGTAGTAAAAAGGATTTTAATAAAAGAATTTATTTAACATATATTAATATACATTTTTTTTAAAATACCCACAATCCTATCCAAAATTTCCCTAAAAATTATAGTTATTTTCTTATTGTAGCTATTCGGTTAGCGGTTTGTTCAGGGGGGTGAAGAGAGAACATTTTTTATGATAGGGCATGTATATTTTTCAAAAAATCATATTAGTTTACAATATTATTTTTCGCATTTATATAATTTTTCTAACAATGCTCGTCAACGGGTTGTATTCCACGATGCAGTCGTGTATCATCAAGCAGTATGCAGCCGTCGAAGGTAGGACATCCTTTCGACATTCGAATTCGATTCGCACGTCGATGGTCGCATTTTTCAGCGCTTCGTTTTGTCGCGAGCAATCGATGACTACGAACGGTCCATACAGTAGAAAGTCGATTGTGTTCAATAACACCTCACCGTCGTTTTTTTCATAATAGGACTCTTGAAATTTCGCGTACATGTCGTAGAGCAACGCGTACTTATCCTTTTCGAAATCGATGTTCAAATCGTCGTAGGGATACATTTCCGAGTTCAAGTAAAGTCGAATATTAGATAAGAAGCAGGAATCGAATTGGGTAGCGTTTTTCTTTAAATCATTTTTCCTTTCGGTTTGTAACGCGAATATCACGTATCGCGGTTTTTCCATTTGCGGAGCCGTTTTTATCGCCCACGTGTGCTTCGTGGTTGTTTGCAGCATCGGATATTCGTACAGTTCCCACGAACGGAAACTCATGCTGATCGATCTTTCGCTCTCAAGAATACGCAGCATCGACAACTTGTGTATTTCATCCAAAGCGACGTGTGGCATTCTCCATTGAATTTTATACAAATCCAGGACAGGTTTCACATTGTCGGACCAGCTTCGTAGCGCGTTAGCGTCGTTGCGCGCGCGAATCAAAATCAATTCGTGCCGAGCATTTATTACAACGCGTTTGTAATCTTCGCAGAAGCCTAGCAATGTGTTCATAGGCACGCAAAAGTTGAAATTTCGAAAATTCGTAGGCGTTGCGATGAGATTTTCCCTCCGTTGATCATCGTTCCTGTACATCCAGCCTGCGTTGGACAGCGCGTTGTTCTTCGTAATGTTCAGACTCGCATAATTCTTCAAGGTCGTCGTTGTACCGGGATTTCTGGACCGATCGATTTCCACTCCGTTCAGTTCGTAACGTATCTCGTCGAACATAAACGCCACCGCATTGTTGTCTAGAGCTACCGTGTCGTTTGCCAATCCTCCCGGTAGGCTGAGTCTTCCCTCCACGTATAGGAAGCTTTTACACGGAAGAGTGTACAAGTCTTGATGTTGAATGGGTATTCTTATCTCATCGCTGTTTCCAAACGTAGTGTTGGCGTACGGATTGTAGGTGTGCAGTTCGATCTTAGTTATTCGATTGTCGAAGATCGGTGCTTCGGAGATGTTCAAAATGTCGTACGACATGATGCGAGGGCGTGCGATTACTTGTTGACGACAAATCCCAAAGATTGTAGATATTTAACGTTTCGTGCAGTTAATTTCCTCGTCTTATTCTCCTTATTACTATTGTTATTATTATTATTATTATTTTGGAACGATATACCGTCTTTGAAGCTTGGCGTATTATTGTGAATTAGCATGACGTTTCTTTACCGAGGTTATGAGATGGTTCGACGAACGTGCAATCGTATCGTGATTTCTTCGTTTCGAAAATCAATTAAACGTCCCGACTGGTCCACAATGCGAATCGTTAAATCATCCATTGACCGTGTGACGATCGGAAGGTAAATGACTCGTGCCGGCGTTTCCGATATTTTATACCCTGGCGACACGTTGGGCGCGAATTCGTGTATCGTGTGAACCAGTTTCCCGTTATCGTACGAACCGGTGGTTACGTTGCATTCTATTCGAATAATATTCGTATTAATGATATTCACGGGGGTGTCCGATATATGCCATGTGTTTGGCGATAAAACACGATTCATAGAGAATCCTAGAATAGGGCCCACGTTATTAGGCTTTGTAAAATTTATCTTATATGCGCTTTTAATTTCGCTTTTCATAGTATTGTTGTTCGCTCGCAAGATCAGCGGGTATTCCGGATCGTTCTTATCTTTGGCTGCAGGATACCGCATGCTTATCTCGCGCCTCAAGTAAGCGTTGATCGCCTCCAGTTCGTACGAACCATCTGGGATGCTTATCTCTTCATCTTTGTCGTCGAAATAAAATTTATTGTTTCCAATATTCGAACTGATGTTTGGTATTGTGTAATAAGTTTGCAAATCGAGCAGACCCAGTTCGTAGTTGGCATTGCTCAGATCTATAGGCGGGAAGTACTTGGACGATAAGACGCTACTTCTTCCCGATAACGTGAACGTGTAGGACATTCTTGCAGCGGCGGTAGAATGATTAAAAATGCTATGTCAGAGATTCTCGCAAAAATTTTACGCACAATTGTCCACATACGCTTTCGTTGTAATTTTGATAATTCTTGCGATTGTATGAGATTACCACGTTCGGTCCGAAGTATCGAATTAATTCGATTGGTGGTTGAAGATTTCCAAAACTATCGAAGTAGCTGATTCGCGACTTCTGCTTTATATATGCAACCCAGTGTGTTCCTGGACCATGACTGCTATCCAGATTGACTATTCCTCGTTCATTTATCCATATTTTATTGGGCAATGCATCGAGCATGAAAACTCCGCGAAAATGTGGTAATTTTCTACAGGCAATTTTCAATTCAAGATCCGTCGTTGAGTTATCTACTTTTTTTCGTTTCGTCTTCCTTTTTTTTTTTTCTTTATTCCTTTCCCACGCTTGTATGGTGCAAGATACACTCCACGACCCTCCATGGCACGATTGTGTCGTTCCAATTCTTCCAATTGTTTCTTCGCAGCTTTCGCCTCGTTTATCGTTTTAGCCACTGCAGCAGCACCGCCTGACAATGCTCCCAAAGCTCCCAAAGCAGGAAACAGCAGCGGTAGAAAACCACCTCGTTTGGCAATTGGTAGAATTCTTCCAATATTGTAGCTACTGTAGTTCTTCTTCTTCTTCTTCCCCTTAACCGCTCGTCGACCCTTCTTCCTTATCAGACCCATACCTAATCTTGTCAGGGAATGTCTTTTACCAGTCCGTAACGGTATACAGAGCTGTTTATACCAGTCTGTAGCGGTATACGGAGCTGTTTATACCAGTCTGTAGCGGTATACGGAGCTGTTTATACCAGTCTGTAGCGGTATACAGAGCTGTTTATACCAGTCTGTAGCGGTATACAGAGCTGTTTCTTACCAGTCTGTAGCGGTATACAGAGCTGTTTCTTACCAGTCTGTAGCGGTATATGAAGCTGTTATGTCAAAAATTCTTTGTTTGATAATGAACAAAAAAAAAAATGTACGTGCGTTAGTTACATGGAGATGTGCTCTATCATTTGAATACGAGAAGACTGATATCTATGATGCTCGAGTTCTCGTATAAATACCTTATCGTTCGAGAAGAAAATTTAGCATAACAAAAGACAGTCGAGAGAGAGCATGCGTTTCGTACGACAGTCCTTGAATATCCGGGTTCCGACCTACCGCACGTTCGACGACCATGACGAGATAATTCGGAAGCATGGGCCATTGCTACCGAGTACTATACGATGCGTGATAAGCGGCCCGTCAGGATGTGGTAAAACGAACGTCATGATTAGCCTGTTGGAAAGTTCGAATGGACTGCGATTCGCAAATGTGTATGTGTATTCGAAATCGTTACGTCAACCAAAATATCAATACTTGAACAACTTGTTCTCGCACGTGGGCAAGGACGTAGGTTACTTTGCCTATTCGGACAACGCGGACGTGATTCCCCCGGCGGATGCTCGACCGAATTCGATATTTATCTTCGACGACGTTGCTTGTGATGAACAGGACGTTATGAGAGAATATTTCGCGATGGGCAGACATTCGCACGTCGATTGTTTCTATCTGTCGCAATCATACGCGAGAATACCTAAACATTTGATTCGCGACAATGCCAATCTATTGATTCTATTCAATCAAGATGCCATGAATCTGCGACACGTTCATCAGGATCATGTGAATACCGATATGTCGTTCGAAAGTTTCAACGCAGTTTGTTCAAGGTGTTGGCGAAACAAATATGAATTCCTTGTAATCGACAAAGACAGCCCTGTGAACTGAGGACGTTACAGACGCGGATTTAACGAATTCGTCGTGCTGTGATCCAGCTCATTTGGACGGTAAGAGGTGTCGGTGTCACATCGTGCTCCCACTCGATATGCGTCCGTCAAAGAAAAACCTGCGAGCTGCCATCGTTAAGGAAATAGCTAAGACCAGTGACGTCATACGTAAAAAGAGTTTAGCCTTGAAAGTTGGGAAAATGGATGTACAGTCTAACATTGAGACGAATTTACGTCCGATCGTGGAACCGTTGAAACAGCTGGTTCAAAATACAGCTACGGAAGCGAAAGATAATACATCAAATGCTGACCGATCGTTGGATTTGCAAACACAGCAGTCGCTGTTCTCTGTGAAGAAGAAGAAGAAGAAAGTGGAGAGAGAATTTATTAAGAAAAAGAGGACACACGATGAAGCGGCATTAACTCCAAGGATGCATTTGAAAAAGAAGAAGAATAAAGTATATTCCCCCATCGGTGTCAGCGATGACGCCGACTATGTTGACGACGACGACGACGACGACGACGATGATGCGAACACCAATATGGTGCTCGAACCAACACCTTCAATGCATCGGGAGGTAGCTTTCGAATCATCTCCAACGGCTGCAACATCGCTGGAATCATCGGTGCGAAATATTTTGAGAAGCCCTGAAAAGCATCGCGACGAATACGAGCATTTGTTCAGTAATCTTGGACCTTTAGCGAGCGAATACTTGAGAAATTTCTTTAGCGGGCCGCCGAAAAGTCAGGACAATGTGTACGGAGTGTATTTTCATAATAACAAACTGATGCTTGGAAACGTTGCGTTCGACGTGGAAAGCAACGATGATATTGTTATTAATAAAATTAGGTACAGAGGAACTCCAGGTCTCTACGAATTGATATTCAAAAGAATACCCAACGAGAACCTGTACACCGAGAATGATAAGGAAATTTATAGAAACATTCTCATCGCTACGCATGCGCACCGACGTGGTAATCAGATAATGGGAAACAAGGGCTACAAGTACAAAACTATTATAGGACCACTGTTCTCAGCGTTACGTGGAAAAGGTATAAATATTCCAACGACGATGATGCGTGTAACCAACAATCCGGTCGATTATGTGCATTGGGATGACCCAAATGAGCTGGTAGATCGTCTGAAATTGTTGATTGCATCGAAAAATGCTGGTCATACCAACCACAACAATGAAATAACATCCATAATCGAAGAACTTCGCGAAGCTGGATTGATTATAAATTAAATTGCTCGAATACTTATTACGTTAGTGACGAATGAAATGCCTGTTCGTAAATTTATCAAATGGTTCGATAAAATGAGTATCCGTTGGAATTGCTGCGAAACCAATCAAACGTTATCCGTAGATGAAAATTGGGAGGACAGATTTAAAAATATTGAGTTCAGACTCGACGACATTTGTCGACAAATACAACAGATCGAGCAACAGCAAGATCTACTCGAGTTGTTGGTGTTAAAGAAGAAGAAGAAGAAGAAGAAGAAGAACAAAGGAGAAGAAAACAACTAAACCGAGAAACGAAAAAAATGTCTATTAATAAATTTGGTACGTTGTATAAACATAGTACGCCCGAGTCGAAAGTACTGGCAGATATTTCAACTTTCTATTCGATATGTAAAAATTATGTACACGACAATGCCATATGCGCGATCGGCAATTTGTACGATGCGCGAGGCGCTAAGATCGCTCGTGTTGCAAATCCTACGACGAACGATGACGCAGCCACCAAACTGTACGTCGATCGCGTTTCAAAGATAGGCGACGATACTGTCACGTCATCGCTTCACGAGTACATGCAGAATAATACGATGTGCTTCTCAACGGAATCGTACACAGCTCGAAACAAGAGGATCAAACATTTGGCGGAACCGCTTCAAAACGATGACGCGGCCACTAGATCGTACGTTGACGATGTATCGAAAAGAGGCGACGACGAGCTTCGTAGAAAAATAACAGCTAACGAAAAAATGACGAAGGGTGTCGAACAGGCCGGTGTAAAATACAAGTCCGAACTCGTGGGTAAAATAACGGCTAACGAAAAGTTGGCGAAGGATGCCAAACAGGCTAGCGAGAAGTGCAAGTCCGAACTCGTGGGTAAAATAACGGCTAACGAAAAGTTGGCGAAGGATGTCAAACAGGCTAGCGAGAAGTGCAAGTCCGAACTCATGGATAAAATAACGGCTAACGAAAAGTTGGCGAAGGATGCCAAACAGACTAGCCTAAAATGTAAGTCCGAACTCGTGGGTAAAATAACGGCTAGCGAAAAGTTGGCGAAGGATGCTAAACAGACTAGTGCGAAGTGGAAATCCGAACTCGTGGGTAAAATAACGGCTAACGAAAAGTTGGCGAAGGATGCCAAACAGACTAGCCTAAAATGCAAGTCCGAACTCGTGGATAAAATAACGGCTAGCGAAAAGTTGGCGAAGGATGTCAAAGAGACTAGTGCGAAATGGAAATCCGAACTCGTGGGTAAAATAACGGCTAACGAAAAGTTGGCGAAGGATGTCAAAGAGACTAGTGCGAAATGGAAATCCGAACTCGTGGGTAAAATAACGGCTAACGAAAAGTTGGCGAAGGATGTCAAAGAGACTAGTGCGAAATGGAAATCCGAACTCATGGATAAAATAACGGCTAACGAGAAACTAACGAAAGATATACAGCAGACTAATGAGAAATGGAGGAATAAAGTGCTGACTAAAATATATAATTTTCAATACGACAGTGATCAGAAAATTAAATCAATTGATTCAGATAACGATGAAATTAATGTGAAAATTGATAACGTATTTTCGGTATTGGAGCAAAAGGTTGAAGCGTTAAAACAGAATATGAAAGATGAAACGGACAGCTCAATCGGTAACCAACTAAAAATCTTTGAGGAAAGTTTTCGTGGTAAAATGGAGACATTAGTTGCCGAGGAATTCTTCAAGGTTATGCCACGCTCATATAAATAAAATGCTTTTGCGACGATTGCATCATTTTTGCTAGTGATTACGGTGGTAAAACATCGATTGTCGAAAGAAATTGGAGCAGTAGCAGCAGCAGCAGCAACGATGCGTAACAGCAGCAGCAGCAAGAAATCATCGTCTCGTGATTCGCTAAAGCAGGCTATCCAAGACATCGTGGCGAATATAGACACGAAACATGAACATCACAAGGACAATTCAATGAACACGAATTATTTCAATAGATTTATGTTCGATCTGATAAATACGATAAGAAAATACGTTCTACACGTATCGGACGAGAATGACGAGTTCGATGCATTGGGTCTACCTATAGAAAGTATAAAAGTTCCTATTAACACCAACGACGCTGCAACGAAGAAGTATGTCGACAACGTTATCAACGAGAGGGCGGTAATTTTGAACAGTGACAACGAATTTTTCGATGCAAAATCTCGAATTATTCGATATTTGGCAACTCCGGTTTTCGCCAGCGACTCGGCAACAAAAAGTTACGTCGACGACGCGATCGATTCGTTGAAAAAAACATTTACGTACGACCTGTATGAAACTATCGACGATGTTCACTCGATGAAACGCGCGATCGAAATTCTCCAAAAATTCGTGACAAACGACGAATCCAATCACGAGAATCTGAAGAAACACGTTGAGACGTGCATCGAGCAGAATAACAAAAATATCGATGAAAAGCTACGTCAAAGATTTGTCGAGCTGGAGGATAAGTTGTTCGAAACAACGAAAGCTGAGGGTATCGTGGATCGAGAAAAATTGAATGCCGTTGTGAAATTTGCCGGCAACATCGAGCACAAACTTGCAAGTGTGGAACACAAAGTTAACAGCAACTGGCCGAAAAAGATTGATAACCTTGAAAATCAAATATTAAATAAAATCCACAACTTGGAGGAACTTACGAGCACTGGCAAAGCGAATCAGGGAAAGTTGGCGCAACTTGAATTACTCGTAGACGAACTGCAAAAGAAAGTTACAGTAGGCGGTTTTGAAACTGGCAAGGAATTGGATGACAGGTTCGAAAGGCTTAATACTGCTATGTACAAGAGATTACTCGAGCTGACTGGAGAGGGGAACATAGTCGCGAAATTCGAACAGTTACATAAATCTTTATTAGAGAAATTTACCGAAATATACGGACAAATGCGACGTATCGAAGAACAGCAGCAACACAGTGTGCGCGTCGCTTTCGAGGAATTGGATTCTCGTATGAGACTTCGTTTCAGAGACTTGTTGACTGTAGCGGTAGCAGCAACCACAGAAGAGATTCCGATAATGCAAAAAGCGTCAATAGCTGAAAAGTCCATCGATAACGCAAAAGAGGACGCGACAGCGGTCGAGAAGACTTCGAGAACGCAAGGATAATTAAATTAGCGTATCTTAATTTCAAGCGACCGCAGATTCATCGATAACGCAAAAGAGAGCGCGGCAGCGGTCAACGCAAGGATAACTAAATTAGCGTATCTTAATTTCGAGCGACCGCAGACTGATAAGGTGAAATCATGAGCGGCGACAAAGTGAACTTGGTGAATGAACTGCATGCTCCGGCGAGACGTTACTTCCGGCGGAGGCGAGTGGTTACGCGAGGACTCGACGATCTCTGGCAAGCTGATATCGTTGAAGTTCAACCGTACGCAAGAGAGAATCGAGCACATCGATATATTCTTACGATAATCGATACATTCAGCAAGTATGCCTGGGCCGTTCCTTTAAAAAGCAAAAATGCTGACGATGTGTGCAAAGCTTTCGCGTCGGTGTTGAAAAAAGATGGTCGAATACCGAACAATTTGCAAACCGATATGGGGAAAGAATTCTACAATAAAGATTTTCAAGAATATCTGAAGAAACGTAACATCAACCACTATTCCACATTCAGCACTATGAAAGCGTCCATAGTCGAACGATTCAATCGTACATTGAAGAACAACATGTGGAAATTTTTCTCGTTGAGCGGAAAATATCGTTGGATCGACGAGCTATCCACGTTGATTAAGGACTACAATAATCAAAAACATCGCACCATTCGTATGCGACCTGCAAACGTGAATCGTAAAAATGAGAAACATCTTTTATCTACCGTATACAGCAACGTCAAGATCGCCGGTCCTGCGAAATTCAAAGTTGGCGACTATGTGCGTATCAGCAAGTTCAAAACCGTATTCGACAAAGGATACACGCCGAACTGGTCAACGGAAGTATTTAAGATCGCGACGGTGAAACGAACGAACCCCGTCACGTACCTTTTGGTTGATTTGCAGAACAAACCTATCGCTGGAGGATTTTACGAATACGAGATACGCGCTACCAAATATGCCGACGTGTATTTAGTAGAAAAAGTATTGCGTCGAAAAGGAAATGAAATATATGTGAAATGGTTGGGGCTGGATTCGTCACATAACTCTTGGATAAAGAAATCATCTGTACTTTAATTGTATAATGTAATGTTTATTTTTGTTTCTCTAATAAACATGAAAAAATACATAAATGCTTTTTACATTAATACTAATTAATTCCCCCCCACATGCACACAATTTCAACGATTCGCTTTCGATACGATTAGATCTAAACATAAAGCTAACAATTCGCAATCGATCAGACAATTTCGTTCGAACAATTCGTTTGTAAAAATTACGGTCGCATAATTCTGCTCGTTATTGGAGTTTTTTACAATGTCAACGAGCTTCGCGAATCTATCCTGAATTTCTGGAATATTTTCTAATAACCATGAATACATATGATCCATACATAACTCTAATTTGTACAAATTATCCATCGTCTCTTTCGTAACATAAATCGATGCTTGAGAATCGAACAACTTGATTAGACTCATTCCATTAAAATTAACAATTTGTAACGATAAAGTCTCATCAATTTGTTTTTCCTTCTTGTCCGCGTCGAAGTAATTGTGAATATAATCTCTAGTTTTCACCAGCAGTTTCCACGTAGCCATTGAAAAAGAAATCTCTGTTCCACGATTGTCCCCCAAGACAAACTCGACGCGCAAATTTTCATCCACGCGTACACAAATTTCAAGGAACTTGAAATAATTGCCGGCTATGGAGTATCTTCTACCCAAGATTCGCGCGTTGCGCGGTATCTGCAACTGTTTCTGCTGCGATTGGGGTTGCGACTGTTGAAACGACCGTTTCATCGAAATGGAGTATCTATAAAAGAAATAACATACAATTTTTTTTTTTTCTTCTTTCATAAAAGGAACATTTTATTCCCTTCAAACTTTCTTTTACTTACCCATAATTTTTATAATCGTTGTGAGATCCATTTTTATGTAAAAAATTATTGATTTGATTTGACATTGTGAATATTATAATACTGAAGAACAACTGCGCTATAAGAAAGTAATCTGTAGAACGCACTACTCGCTGTACGCAATGTCAAAAGCTTATATATACAATTCCCCTACCATTTTTCCCCCCTTCTTACACGCAAGATAACAATACAAGGAGCGTATACGCCCCTTTTCCGCTTACAAATAAAAGTGAACACGCGCGCGCGCGCAACACGGGATTCGAAACATCGATGAAATTATATAACCGCTTTTATTTTTTCTAACTCCCCCCACTCCCTCTCCCTCCTGCCTCCCCCTTTCGCGATTTTATAATGTCCCCAAGGAAGGGTTTCGATCGAATTGTTTAAAATGTATCGTTTATCATCGTATGGACTCAATGCTAATTTACTCTGTGATACTGAATACACTTGATGTTGTACAGACATTATCAATTTAACGCAAACTGATTTTTCTAAATGATCGTGAAGGCATGCTAAATAGTCGTCGAAAGTTATATTTTTAATCGTCACGTTAGTCTTAATTCCTTTAATCTTTTTTACATCGTCTTTGTCTTGTACTCGAATAGCATACATTTTCGAGCGAAGACCCACAAACTCCGTCATGATTTTACCTCCGTTCTCGTCCTTCATTAATCCTAATACTTTATTATTCGCGATCGGAACGCCGTACACGTTATTTCTGTCATAATTGCAAGTATCGTATCGGTGAATGTCACGTTTTATCATCTCGTACGCGTCGTCGCAAATAATCTGATAAATTAAACTGTCCGTGTCCGTGTACAAAATCCTGCATCTTTCTTGAAAATTTGGAAGCATGTAGCCATAATGAAAATCATACAAATGTAATTTAGATATGTCCAACACTGACATGCCTATGTAAATAGGTTTATAAAATTTAATAGAAAGCTGCTTCATTTGAACTGCGACAAAATCCTCGGAGAATACAGTACAGCTATGGAAATTTGGTCGAGCTATTAAACGTCCAGCCCCGTATCGACCGCTCCATCGCGAGAGCAACTTTACGTTTACATGATTTCGAACGTTTTCCATCGTTTTTCCAAACACTGCATTGTTCATCAGTTTGAACAGATTCTTCGAGAAGTCATTGTTTGCGTTGGCGCGCAACCTCGTATTTAAATCTATGTAACGGCGTAACCAACATGATTGTTCAAACTTCAGTATCCGATGAATTTTCTTTAATTTTAAATTATACCTCAAACATTGCTGGAGGTATCGATAATGGAGAACGTAACGATTCTTATCGCTAAGCGTTGTCAACAGTTTCTTTTGCAACGTCCCAACCTCGTGAATCGGGCAAAATGGAAGATCCGCGTGAGCATCATGAATTTCCTGAGGATACTCTAAGTCGACCTCTAAAATGTACCCGACGGGGCTGTCGATCGGCACGGAATCGATGTTGAAATTACTCGTATCGTCAACCCATTGGAAACCCCTGTGCGGCAAAGGCTGCGACATGGCCCAGCCATACAAATTATTAACATCGAAATACATCAGATAGCTGGACGGTTCGGCCGAATCGTACGTCGACATATACTTGTTATTCGCGCGCGCGTAACGATGCGAACATTGACTCAACCCACCACGTATTCCCCGCTCCACGAACAAAAGCATGTCAACGTCGGTGAACAATTCCAACTCGATCTTCGTCAATTTTAGCATCGCGTCCCACGCGAAACCAGGCAACGTATAATAGTGTGCTGGATCGAGTTTATAATTCTCGAGCGACTTTTCGCGAAAATTTTCAAACACGTCGGCCAACAACAACACATCCAATTTCAAGTACAAGTCGCTGTACTGTCCTAACGTTTGTATACCGAAACGTGACCAAACTTCGTTCGCGTGACAATAGTCGACGTCGGATATCTCGCTGTCGCATAACTGATTATAAAATGCTTCGCGCGGTGGTAAACAAGTGTCGCTTAATTTGTCATAGGTCGATACATAGTCGTATGGGAAAACGCCTTTCCTGGTTAGAAGATGAAAATCATCGTTCGAAAGACGATTGAATTGGCTCCTCACGATATGCAAGTCGCTCTTGTCCAAGTACGACGACAACTTGTCCAGACTCGAATTCAAGAATTTGAACGAATCGATGAATCGAAACTTTATGCACTTCTTCCACGATTTTTTGATCGCATCATTATTCCTCTTACTGTGTTTCGTGAAAGAAATGTACTTCTCTTTCGTCAGCGGTAACGCGTCTATTTTACCTTCAAACGCGTTTGCCAATTCATTGATGAAAAAGTGTGCGTCGTAGCCGGACAAATTGTGAAAAACCACCGGTATCACGTACGAGGATTGATAGCTCAGATTGCAACGGCTGTGCGCCGGACCCCGATACGCACCTGTGAAATGACAATGATCATGCACTCGCACGTCGTCATTACCGAGTGGTTCTTCGCACACGTGACAATACGTGGCGGTACGAAAAGTTGAGATTTGCGCGGCGGTCAACGGAGCCATTGGAACCGTTCGATCAAACACCGGCTGCAATTTACAGCTCAACTCGTGCAACTTCGATGCAAACCATGTGATACAACCTTTCTCATCACGATAAGCCTGATACTCGCTCAACGAACTGTCGTATCGACAATGGAGGTAGTAGCCTACGCTAAAGGCATGGTGATGTTGATATCTACAGTAAGCTCCATGACCTTGATCTTCCTGTTTCTCCAGCAGGCATTCCAAGTCTGCGTAGATAACGAACGGTGTCGGTTCCTTGTACGCATAATTCTTGAACTTCAGCCATTTATCGTCTTCCGTCGGAAGTTTCAAAGCACATTCGTTCATTCGACTGCAGTCGATCTCGTGAATGCTCAATTTTTCCTGCGATTTGAAATACTGTAGACACCTGACAAAAAAACATAATTTTTTATTTTAATTTTTCTCGCCCACCACCACCACCACCACCATCACCATCATCCAGAAGAAAGAAAAAAAATTTACATGTGTGGATCTTACCGATCGCAAATATGCTTATTGTGCTGCGTGCTGATCTGAGATGAAACCAGACGAGATAAATTCCTAATACACAGATAATGATTGCGCAAGTTTTCGTAGTCGTGTATGAGCAGCAAATTTACATGTTTCTCCCGCTTCCTTGAGGTCAAATGCAACGTCCGACATCTTTCTTGTTCCCCTCCCCACTCGAACACGTTCACGGAAACGTCGTTCGCTTTTTCGAACTTTGGTATGTCCTTGAACAACATCGGCAATTGGAATCCCTCGGTGTGGAGCACATCGCTGTAATGCGGATAGGATGATGTGCGATTCAAATTATTTTTAGCTGGATATAGGCTTGCCACCACTGCCCAATAGAAACATGCATTATCGTCGTCACTGTACACATTGAGGACTGCTTTCTTTAATTGCACTGTTCGAGGCACGGATACCTGACAACCTGCTTGTAACGGTTGATATTTGTTGGAATTCACCATCAAATGCAGGATCTTCGATAACGCCCATCCACTGTCTCGTTCTTGAAACTCTTCTATCGATGTCAAAAGCGTTGGCACAACATCTTTCGCATACCAGCGACGTAGATTCGACGAATGAAAGAGCGCGACGTTTCGCGTGCTAAAACTTTTCACCGAAACCTCGTCGCGCAGCACAAATTCCGCCTCCAATACTACGTTCACTTTTAACGACAAATGAACGTTCAAAAGTTCTGTAATACGATTCGTAACTATTCGCTTCGCGTGTTGCAAGAAATGACGTGGATCGACATGTTCGACGTTGATCACAACGCCGGTCGATATACGATTCTTAAACGCCGACTCGATGTTCTCCCAACGAAGAGTCGATGCTCTCGCGCCAACGTTTCCATACAAACCGCTACCAACGCGTGATGAAAACCGATGATCTAACGAGACCTTCAAAGTTTTCATACGGCACATGATCGACAGCAAACTCGATTTTACACCTATGGGTGCTTCGTTTTTCTTCACAATGATCATATATTTCCTACACCATTGTAAACATTCAATACATGATTTCGTCCATTCGCGATACTCGTCCACAGTTCGAATCATCCATGACATATGTGTTAACGATTTCAACATGTCCTTGCAAACTTGCGTCATCTTGTGAAAATATTAATTCACATCAATTATTAAAAAGAAGTTTTTTCAATTTTGATTTCACGTCGTCGGTTAAGTTTCCAGTTCTCACGAACGTAACTACGCTATACAACCAACCACGCGATGCTCTCCCATCTCGATGATATGTAGTATCGCGGACGGTGAATCGATCGCGGGCCATTTCACTATAATTTGGCTAAATCGTTTCGTGTAGATGAAACTCACGCGACTCGTCAAATCTTTTCGCATTAGACGTTCCGTCGCTGTTTTCCACTCGAGCGGAAATTGATCGTTCAGGTATAAGTTTATGACGTATCCCCAAACCAAATTCTGTAATGTAGGAACCATCTCACGACGTATCTTCGTCACTCGATGAAAAATACTTCGATATGAATTTCACGCGTGAAGCATTGAGTTTCTCGGTCGGTAAATTAATGTCCCATTTGATTTTACGAATATCCCAATCATCGTCGTCGTCGTCGTGCAATGAATATTCCAATCTTCTCTTCACTTTGTTCAATGGAGGGAGGAAATCACCTCTGGTCATACTCCGTTCAAATTTTGATAATGGTATCAACACTGGTTCGATGCAAACATAATCAGTTTCTTTACGGTATTTAAAAATAATCCTCTTCAACCATCTCTTCGAACGACATTGCGTGCTCAAAGGAACGATTACTTTTAAAACATCAATACTATTGTATATCACGTAATCGAGCAAGTCTCGCGATTTGAACACGCATGCACCCACGTATGAAAACCTAGCGAGCGGATATCTCCGACGAAAAACACAGTACACGTCGCACAAAATAACATCACAATATCGGATAAAAATCCGTCGAGCAATACTCGAAAAATTATGAACACCATGTTCAAATATCTTAGACGTTGCGAACGATTGCAACGATGGCACGTTCAACGAACCAACTTCCATACCAATACTCAACTCAGTAGCGAATAAAATGTTCGCTGCAAAGGGAAAAAGCAAAAAACAGTAAAAGAGAGAGAAAAAATATCTCTCTCTGTCCACATCATTTGCAAGAGAGAGAACAACCGCTGCAATGCATCCATCTCTCTCGCTCTCTACAATATTCCACCGAGATAAAAACCATACTTTAAGAAATCTCAACGAGACCAAAATCACGGGTAAAACATCCGCGAGTCTCTCCGGATACAAAACCACAAAACTTCTATAAATGCGTCGCGCGAGAAAAATCATGCGTCGTCTTATGCAAGAGAGAGAACAACCGCTGCATCCTCCCCCCTCTCTCTCGCTCGCTACAATATTATACCGAGATAAAAAAAACTTACTTTAAGAAATCTTAACGAGACCAAAATCACGGGTAAAGCATCCGCGAGTCTCTCCGGATACAAAACCACAAAACTTCTATAAATGCGTCGCGCGAGAAGAATCATGCGTCGTCTTATGCAAGAGAGAGAACTACCGCTACATCCTCCCCCCCTCTCTCTCTCTCGCACTCTACAATATTCCAGATAAAAAAACCATACTTTAAGAGAAACCAAAATCCCCCGATATCGCTTCGCAAGATAAGCAACTTCCGGGTAAGGCGTCCGAGAACCTCTCCGGATGCAAAACCGCAAAACTCCTTATCGGTGACTTCCCCCCTCCACACGACGCGTGCCGCTCACGATGATGCAGAACGCAACCTATATACCTACTAACAAATGAACAAAAGAATAAATTAAGAAATGAACAAGTGAACAAATGAAGAAATGAACAAATAAACAAATGAACAAATCAACAAATGAACAAATGAACAAATTAACAAATTAACAACTGAACAACTGAACAACTGAACAAATGAACAAATGAACAAATGAACAAATGAACAAATGAACAATTGAACAAATGAACAAATGAACAAATGAACAAATGAACAATTGAACAAATGAACAAATGTACAAATGAACCATTGAACAAATGAACAAATGAACAAATGAAAAAATGAACAAATGAACAAATGAACAAATGTACAAATGAACAAATGTACAAATGAACAAATGATCAAATGATCAAATGAACGAATGAACAAATGAACAAATGAACAAATGAACAAATGAACAAGTGAACAAATGAACAAATGAACAACTGAACAAATGAACAAATGAACAAATGAACAAATGAACAAATGAACAAATGAACAAATGAACAAATGATCAAATGATCAAATGATCAAATGATCAAATGATCGAATGATCGAATGAACAAATGGACAAATGAACAAGTGAACAAATGAACAAATGACCAAATGAACAACTGAACAAATGAACAAATGAACAAATGAACAAATGAACAAATGAACAAATGATCAAATGATCAAATGATCAAATGATGAAATGATCAAATGATCGAATGAACAAATGGACAAACGAACAAACGAAAAAGTGAACAAATGAACAAATGAACAAATGAACAAATGAACAAATGAACAAATGAGCCATTGAACAAATGAACAAATGAACAATTGAACAAATGAACAAATGTACAAATGAACCATTGAACAAATGAACAAATGAACAAATGAACAAATGAACAAATGAACAAATGAACAAATGAACAAATGAACAAATGTACAAATGAACAAATGTACAAATGAACAAATGATCAAATGATCAAATGAACGAATGAACAAATGCACAAATGAACAAATGAACAAGTGAACAAATGGACAATTGAACAAATGAACAAATGAACAAATGAACAAATGAACAAATGAATAAATGAACAAATGAACAAATGAACGAATGAACGAATGAACAAATGAACAAATGAACGAATGAACGAATGAACAAATGAACAAATGAACAAATGATCAAATGATGAAATGATCAAATGAACGAATGAGCAAATGGACAAACGAACAAACGAAAAAGTGTACAAATGAACAAATGAACAAATGATCAAATGATGAAATGATCAAATGAACGAATGAACAAATGGACAAAAGAACAAACGAAAAAGTGAACAAATGAACAAATGAACAAATGAACAAATGAACAAATGAACAAATGAACAAATGAACAAATGAACAAATGAACAAATGAACAAATGAACAAATGAACAAATGAACAAATGAACAAATGAACAAATGAACAAATGAACAAATGAACAAATGAACAAATGAACAAATGAACAAATGAACAAATGAACAAATGAACAAATGAACAAATGAACAAATGAACAAATGAACAAATGAACAAATGAACAAATGAACAAATGAACAAATGAACAAATGAACAAATGAACAAATGAACAAATGAACAAATGAACAAATGCACAAATGCACAAATGCACAAATGCACAAATGCACAAATGAACAAATGAACAAATGAACAAATGAACAAATGAACAAATGAACAAATGAACAAATGAACAAATGAACAAATGAACAAATGAACAAATGAACAAATGAACAAATGAACAAATGAACAAATGAACAAATGAACAAATGAACAAATGAACAAATGAACAAATGAACAAATGAACAAATGAACAAATGAATAAATGAACAAATGAACAAATGAACAAATGAATAAATGAACAAGTGAACAAATTAAGAATTGAAGAATTAACGAAATGAACAAACGATGAAATGAACATATGAACAAATGAACAAATGAACAAATGAACAAATGGACAAATGAACAAATGAACAAATGAAAAAATGAACAAATGAACAAATGAACAAATGAACAAATGAACAAATGAACAAATGAAAAAATGAAAAAGTGAACAAATGAACAAATGGACAAATGAACAAATGAACAAATGAACAAATGCACAAATGAACAAAAGAACAAATGAACAAATGAACAAATGAACAAATGAACAAATGGACAAATGAACAAATGAACAAATGAACAAATGAACAAATGAACAAATGAACAAATGAACAAATGATCAAATGATCAAATGATCAAATGAACGAATGAACAAATGGAGAAACGAACAAATGAAAAAGTGAACAAATGAACGAGTGAACGAATGGACAAATGAAAAAATGAACAAATGAACAAATGAACAAATGAACAAATGAACAAATAAACAAATGAACAAATGAATAAATGAACAAATGAACAAATGAACAAATGAACAAATGAACAAATGAACAAATGAATAAATGAACAAGTGAACAAATTAAGAATTGGAGAATTAACGAAATGAACAAATGAACAAATGAACAAATGAACAAATGAACAAATGAACAAATGAACAAATGAACAAATGAACAAATGAACAAATGAACAAATGAACAAATGGACAAATGAACAAATGAACAAATGAACAAATGAACAAATGAACAAATGAACAAACGAACAAACGAAAAAGTGAACAAACGAACGAGTGAACGAATGGACAAATGAAAAAATGAACAAATGAACAAATGGACAAATGAACAAATGAACAAATGAACAAATGGACAAATGAACAAATGAACAAATGAACAAATGAACAAATGAACAAATGAACAAATGAACAAATGTACAAATGAACAAATGAACAAATGAACAAATGAACAAATGGACAATTGAACAAATGAACAAATGAACAAATGAACAAATGAACAAATGAACAAATGAACAAATGAACAAATGAACAAACGAACAAATGAACAAATGAACAAATGAACAAATGAACCATTGAACAAATGAACAAATGAACAAATGAACAAAAAGAACAAATGGACAAATGAACAAATGAACAAATGGACAAATGAACAAATGGACAAATATACAAGTGAACAAATGAACAAATGAAAAAATGAACAAATGAACAAATGAACAAATGAACAAATGAACAAATGATCAAATGAACAAATGAACAAATGAACAAATGAACAAATGTACAAATGAACAAATGAACAAATGAACAAATGAACAAATGGACAATTGAACAAATGAACAAATGAACAAATGAACAAATGAACCATTGAACAAATGAACAAATGAAAAAAAGGACAAATGGACAAATGAACAAATGAACAAATGAACAAATGAACAAATGAACAAATGCAAAAAGAATAAATGCACAAATGAACAAATGAACAATTGAACAAATGAAAAAATGAACAAATGAACAAATGAACAAATGAACAAATGAACAAATGAACAAATGAACAAATGAACAAATGAACAATTGAACAAATGAACAAATGAACAAATGAACAAACGAACAAATTAACAAATGAACAAATGAACAAATGAACAAATGAATAAATGAACAAATGAACAAATGAACAAATGAACAAATGAACAAATGAATAAATGAACAAGTGAACAAATTAAGAATTGAAGAATTAACGAAATGAACAAACGATGAAATAAACATATGAACAAATGAACAAATGAACAAATGAACAAATGGACAAATGGACAAATGAACAAATGAAAAAATGAACAAGTGAACAAATGAACAAATGAACAAATGAACAAATGAACAAATGGACAAATGAACAAATGAACAAATGAACAAATGAACAAATGAACAAATGAACAAATGAACAAATGAACAAACGAACAAACGAAAAAGTGAACAAACGAACGAGTGAACGAATGGACAAATGAAAAAATGAACAAATGAACAAATGGACAAATGAACAAATGAACAAATGTACAAATGAACAAATGAACAAATGGACAAATGAACAAATGAACAAATGAACAAATGAACAAATGAACAAATGAACAAATGAACAAATGAACAAACGAACAAACGAAAAAGTGAACAAACGAACGAGTGAACGAATGGACAAATGAAAAAATGAACAAATGAACAAATGGACAAATGAACAAATGAACAAATGTACAAATGAACAAACGAACAAACGAAAAAGTGAACAAACGAACGAGTGAACGAATGGACAAATGAAAAAACGAACAAATGAACAAATGGGCAAATGAACAAATGAACAATTGAACAAATGAACAAATGAACAAATGAACAAATGAACAAATGAACAAATGAACAAATGAACAAATGCACAAATGCACAAATGCACAAATGCACAAATGAACAAATGAACAAATGAACAAATGCACAAATGAACAAAAGAACAAATGAACAAATGAACAAATGAACAAATGAACAATTGAACAAATGAACAAATGAACAAATGAACAAATGAACAAATGAACAAATTAACAAATGAACAAATGAACAAATGAACAAATGAATAAATGAACAAATGAACAAATGAACAAATGAACAAATGAATAAATGAACAAGTGAACAAATTAAGAATTGAAGAATTTACGAAATGAACAAACGATGAAATGAACATATGAACAAATGAACAAATGAACAAATGAACAAATGGACAAATGAACAAATGAACAAATGAAAAAATGAACAAATGAACAAATGAACAAATGAACAAATGAACAAATGAACAAACGAACAAACGAAAAAGTGAACAAACGAACGAGTGAACGAATGGACAAATGAAAAAATGAACAAATGAACAAATGGACAAATGAACAAATGAACAAATGTACAAATGAACAAATGAACAAACGAACAAACGAAAAAGTGAACGATCGAACGAGTGAACGAATGGACAAATGAAAAAACGAACAAATGAACAAATGGGCAAATGAACAAATGAACAATTGAACAAATGAACAAATGAACAAATGAACAAATGAACAAATGAACAAATGAACAAATGAACAAATGAACAAATGAACAAATGAACAAATGAACAAATGCACAAATGCACAAATGCACAAATGAACAAATGAACAAATGAACAAATGCACAAATGAACAAAAGAACAAATGAACAAATGAACAAATGAACAAATGAACAAATGAACAAATGAACAAATGAACAAATGAACAAATGAACAAATGAACAAATGAACAAATGAACAAATGAACAAATGAACAAATGCACAAATGCACAAATGCACAAATGCACAAATGAACAAATGAACAAATGAACAAATGAACAAATGAACAAATGAACAAATGAACAAATGAACAAATGAACAAATGAACAAATGAACAAATGAACAAATGAACAAATGAACAAATGAACAAATGAACAAATGAACAAATGAACAAATGAACAAATGAATAAATGAACAAACGAACAAACGAACAAACGATCAAACGAACAAGCGTGCAAACGAACAAAGGAACAAACGAACAAACGAACAAATGAACGAATTAACAAATGAACAAATGAACAAAAGTACAAATGAACAAATGGTCAAATTTACAAATGAACAACTAAACATTCGCAATAGTATATTTATATGGGTAATAACAACATAAATCTTGATTAATTAATCAAATGTTTGTTGTAATATGTGCTTTTTCTGCAGGATCTTGCTATTCCTTCTGCCCTACAACACATTCTCATCTAGGCCTTGTAAACACAACACGTCAGAAATGTACCGACACCTACAAAAACATATTTCAAGTGTCTTAAAGATGTTTCGAAACAGACGCCTTTAAATAATCTTGTTTCGGGCGTCGTTTCAACGTCTGAAATAAGATGACTTAAAGAAGTCTAGTTGAGCTCGTAAGACGTTCAGACTTAAAATGGACGAAAAATGGATGTCTATAAGACGTCTTATGCTTATTGGGATATACATAGATTACACGTGTCGCGAGTGTAGGTAACCGAACCGATTCTAGATGCGCGTATTAGACGCTAGGGAACCAGACCAATCGAAAATACACGTATAGAGCGCAAGGTAGTCGGACAGAGAGGAAATGCGCTTATAGAGAACTGGACTGGCATAGCGAGCTGTTCGCTCCCTACCGAATTCCATATCTACAATTTTACGAATTGCTTGCTAGTTGCGTCGTTCCTCTGCAGTTTAGAAAAATGTAACACTGGGGTTCGCGTCGGTGAAGGTGGAAAAAAAGCGTTATTTTTCCCAATATATAAACTTTATTCAAACTCTATCTTAACTTATCGGTGGATGAATTAACAATTAAAATCTATTATTATAAACAAATATTTCGGTGAGATTTCGAGGTCTAAACAACACAATTAAATTAATCTGTAATCGAAAATAACAAACTCAAATAATCTTTAAAAAATTAATCTTTAAAAAATTAACAAAATTCTTCATTCTTCTATATAACAAAATTAACATATTATTGTGGGAGAAAGCCCTTCCTTGTAGGTATCGTTAATAGCCTGTTCCATTTGCATCATCAAATCGCTTAGTTAACATCACGTGATTGCAATTCCCGTTTTTAACATGATGGATCCTTTCAAACAGTGGAGAAGTCGATGATAAAATGATCGGAATATTTTAAAATTTGGCTAAAATTATCGCCATATTTCGAGCATTGTATGTATATAAGAGCGAGCTCATGGATTATAAAATTAACTGCTCCTTTAACCAATTGTTTTGGCAAAGATTGCTACGGCCTGCATGTTTGCTGTGCTTGTTCAATTTCACGTTTTCGAACTATAAAAGGAATTACATTGGTTACTTATACCACTTCTTCTATGTTCTTGCTATTTCTCGGGCTATCAAGATATTCTCTAGCTGTCACACTAACTCCTCTTTTATCTAGAAGATCCCAGAGAGCTTGTTGTTATTTTTACAATCTCCTTTGCTCTTACTCTGATTACTAGTACACTTCCGGGTTTTTCTCTTAGGATCATTTTGTTGTGAACTATCCCAATCTTGTCTTTGGCCCATTTCTACTAGATATGCTAATCAGATAAATGGCTTAGATTGGTTATTTTATCTTCTACACCAATATTCTGCTCAACTAAGAAAGCAATGTAACACGCGATGAATGACCGTCTCTGATTGGTGGAGAAGACCACACCAAAAAAGGTATATAAGCAGGCGATTTTCAGTTGCCGGTCTCTCAGTTGATTTTGGTCGCTCAGTCAGTTCGTACATATACCTTCTCTCAAATAAAAGTAAAAATAAAGCTTTTTAAGAAAAAGAATTAATATCATATTTATTTGAGAAATAATCCAAGCCTTAATCCCAATACCGATATTTGAACTGATGTTTGGTATCGTGTAATAAGGTTGCAAATCGAGCAGACCCAATTCGTATTCGGCATTGTTGAGATCTATAGGCGGGAAGTACTTGGACGATAACACGCTACTTCTTCCCGATAACGTGAACGTGTATGACATTCTTGCGACGGACTATATTGGAGTTCCTCGCAGAAATTTCACACACAATTGCCCGCACACGCTTTCGTTGTAACTTTGATAAATCTTGTGATTGTACGTGATGGTCGGAAATAATGAATCAATTCGATCGGTGGTCGAAGATCTCCAAAACCATCGAAGTAACTGACTCGCGAATCATGCTTTATATACGCCACCCAGTGCGTTCCTGAACCATGACCGCTATCCAGATTCACTATTCCTCATTCGTTTACCCATGTTTGTTTCGGCAATTCATCGCGCATGAAAACTCCGCGAAAATGCGATAATCTTTCCTTTCTTTTGACTTTTTTTTTCTTCTTCATTCCTTTTCCACGTTTGTACGGCGCGAGATACACTCCGCGACCATCCATAGCGCGATTGTGTCGTCGCGCTTCTTCCAATTATTTCTTCGCAGCTTTCGCATCGTTTATTGTTTTGATCACCCCAGCGCAGCGCCATCTGTCAACGCTTCCAAAGCTCCCAAAGCGGGTAATAACAGCGGTAGAAAACCGCCTCGTTTGGTGATAGGTAGAATTCTTTCAATACTGTTTCTACCTTCTTTCTTTTTCCTTTGACTGTTCGTCGGTCCTCCTCCTTCTTCTTCTTCTTCTTCTTCTTCAGACCCATACCTAATCTTATCAGAGCTGTTTTTACCAGTCTGTAACGGTATAGAGAGCTGTTTTTACCAGTGTGTAACGGTATACAGAGCTGTTTTTACCAGTCTGTAAATGGTATATGGAGCTGTTATGCCAAGGTTTGTTTTATTTTTCTGTTGATTATGAAAAAAGAAAAAATGTACGTACGTTAGTTTACATGGAGATGCGCTCTATCATTGGAATACGGGGAGACTGATATCTACAGTTTCGTACGACAGTCCTTGAATGTCCGGGTTCCGACCTGCCGCACGTTCGACGATCACGATGTGATAATTCGGAAACACGGATCATTGCTACCGAGTAGTATACGGTGCGTGATAAGTGGCCCGTGAGGATGTGGTAAAACGAACGTTATGATTAGTTTGTTGGAGAGTCCGAATTGGCTGCGATTCGCAAACGTGTCGTGTATTCGAAATCGCTGCGTCAACCAAAGTATCAAACTTGAGTAACTTGCTCTCGTCCGTGGGGGATGTAGGTTATTTTGTCTACTCGGACAACGCGGACGTGATTCTCCCGGCAGATGTTCGGCCGAATTCAATATTTATCTTTGACGACGTTGCTTGCGACGAACAGGATGTCATGAGAGAATATTTCGCGATAGGCAGACATTCGCACGTCGATTGTTTCTATTTGTCGCAATCGTACGCGAGAATACCCAAACATTTGATTCGCGACAATGCGAATCTAGTGATTCTATTCAATCAAGATGTCACGAATTATGTGAATACAGATATGTCGTTCAACGCACTTTGTACGAGATGTTGGCGAAACAAGTACGGATTCCTTGTAATCGACAAAGACAGCCCTGCGAATCGTGATCGTTATAGGCCCGGTTTAACGAATTCGTCGTGCTGTGATCGGGGCTCATTTGGACCGCAAGAGTCGTCGGAGTCGCATCGTATCGCTCGATATGCATCGGTCTAAGGAAAACCGGCGAGCCGCGATAACCAAAGAAATAGCCAACACCAGTGACGTCATACGTAAAAAGAGTTTAGCCCTGAAGGTTGGGAAAATGAATACGGAGTCGAACATTGAGACGAATTTACGCCCGATCGAGGAGCCGTTGAAACAGCTGGTTCAAAATACAGCTACGGAAGCGAACGATAATATGCCGATCGCGGATCGACCGTTGGATCCGTAAACGCAGTCGCTATTCTCTATGAAGAAAGTAGAGAGAAAATGGAACAAGAAGAAGAAGAGGAAGCATGACGAAGCAGCTTTAACGCCAAGGATGCATTTGAAGAAGAAAAAGAAAATATATTCCCCTGTCCTTACCAACGATGACATCGGGTATGTGTTGTACGACGACGACGATGATGACGACGACAGTGGCAACAGTGACCTTAACGAGGCGAGTGGCAATAAGGCGCTCGAACCGATACCTACGATACTTTCGGAGCAACAGGAGAAAGCTTTCGAATCGTCTCCAACGGCCACAGCATCGTTGGAATCATCGGTGCGAAACATTTTTAAAAGTCCTGAAACGCACCGCGATGAATACGAACATTTGTTCAACAATCTTGGACCTTTAGCGAGCAAATACTTGTGCAATTTCTTTAGCGGACCACCGAAAAATTTGGTCAACGTGTACGGAGTGTATTTTCACAATGACAAACTGATGCTTGGAAACACCACGTTTGATGTTGAAAGCAATGACGATATCGTTATCAATAAAATTAGGTACGAGGGAACTCCAGGTCTCTACGAATTGATATTCAAAAGAATACCCGACGAGAACCTGTACACCAAGGTCGATAAGGATATTTACAGAAACATTCTCATCGCTACGCGCGCGTATCAGCGAGGTAACCAGATAATGGGGAATAAGGGTTACAAGTACAAAACTATCATAGGACCGATGTTTTCGACGTTGCGCGGAATGGGTATACAATTTCCAACGATGATGCGTGTAACCAACAATCCGATCGATTACGTGCATTGGGGCGATCCGAACGAGCTGGTGGATCGTTTGAAATTGCTGATGGCATCGAAAAATGCCGGGCCCAATGGTCACGACAACGAAATAATATCCGTAATCGAAGAACTTCGAAGAAGTCGGATTGATTATAAATTAAATCGTTCGATACTCGTTACTGCAGTAATTAATGAAATGCCTGTTGATAAATTTAACAGGTGGTTCGATAGAACGAGCATTCGTTGGAATTGCTGCGAAACCAATCAAACGATATCTGTGGACGAAAATTGGAACGTTAGATTTACAAATATTGAGTTGAGACTCGACCACGTTTGTCAACAAATACATCATATTAAACAACAACAACAACAACAAGAGCTGCTCGAAACATAGATGAAGAAGATAATGATTGAACCGAGAAATGAGAAAAATGTTGCGGTATTGGCAGCGTCAGCAACCGAAGAAACCTCGGTAGCATAAAGTTAAACGAAGAATTCGTTCATCTTTCGTTTTGAAGCGACCGCGAACCCGATAAAGCAAGAGAGAGAGGTGTCAGTGGTAATCATGGGCGATGAGAATGTAAAGTTGGTGAACGAACTGCATGCTCCGGCGAGGCGTTTCTTCCCGCGCATGCGAGTGATCGTGCGAGGACTCGACGATCTTGTAAGGGCCTCAATACATTCTCATGTTACACACAGACACTACGTGATCCGGAAGATAACCCACCTAAGATCCTGCACATGGCCCCATCGCCGAACGTTCTGGAAGCTCCAACCCCTGACAAAGACCGATATAAATACCAGTCTCCAACGCCCCAAACCTCAGTCTTGACGAATCCTCCACCAGCTACGGAACTATTGTACTCGGTATAAACTATTGTAAATCGTATAAAGTTTGTATTATTTGTAATAAAGAGTTAGAGAGTTGGGCAACGGCTCAACTCCTTCTTTTTTTTATACTTCTTGATATCGTTTTACGTAACAATCTCTGGCAAGCCGACTTCGTCGAGGTTCAACGATATGCTAGAGATAATAGAGGACATCGATACATTCTCACGATAATCGATAATAAATCGATCTAATAAACAAATCCTTTACGTCTCTTAATGCGATTATTTATTATTAAATCAGCTTTGCAAATCATTCGTTGAATTCTGTTCGGACATGGAATTATTTAAATTAAAATATCATTTACGAACTTTGTTAATCTTCACTGTACACCTTGCATAAAAATTTCATATGGTACACATGAGGTGTCATGCACACCAGAAAATTAAAACGGCTGTCACGGTTAAACTACATATTATTTCGGGTCCGAAAAATTAGTAAATATTCTACAGACGTTCTAAAATAAAGATGAACAGCTCTTTTTTTTAAAATATCACTTTTACATAGTAAAAAAAATCCGGAAAGTTCACGCTTCGTGACTTGTTCAGTACTTCGAACGCGGCTCGAGTCCGTTCGGACCTTCTGTCAAAGTCTCGTGCTGCGGGCTCTCGAACTTCGCGTCGTGTCCCCATTGGTCAGTGTTTTTCGTTAATAACTCGTAAACAAAGCTGCAGATTGCATTTTCGCGAAGGAAAAAGTTACTTAGAATGACCTCAGCTACCCCACATTTCCGTATTGCAAGACATTTTTGGGACACCCTGTATAATAAATACATATTTAAATATATATTTACGCGTCTTATTATAATATATATTAATATCTATATAAAATATAAATCACAGGATTATTAAATTTATTAATATATATTTTTAATAGATCAACTATAAATTTAGAAATATTATCTGTCCTCATAGATATATTTAAATGGATCCATTAAACAAATAATTAATATTTAATAAATATCTTTATATATTCATAGATTAATTAACAATTCTACTTCAAAAGAAGTAATCTAAATTTATAAATCTTTACATCTTAACATTATTCTTAAATATAATTAACTTATGATATACTATTAATTATTTAATAACATACAAATATTTAACCAATAAACAACTACTCCAGGTATATCTTCAATTTTTCTTGCAAAAGTTACGAGGCATCCTATTCTATTCTATTCTATTCTATCATCTATTCTATTCATCCTATCCAATTTCTCCAAATCCTATCTTGGTTACTAGGTAGCCATCCGTGCTGAAAGAAGCATCGGCTGGTCCACGCAATCTCCCTTATAAAAAATCCCAATCGCATCGAACCTCTGACCACGCAAAGCTGCCTGGCCCTCGACTCGTAACATAGCAAATGTTCCTGCGTGGTTGCATGCATAGCACTCCTATTATCTCTTTTTACAATTCGCACGTCCAATAATTTCATTTCATTTACCCCCGTTCCTGACGCATTTCAAGCAACTTTAACCAACAAACTGCAGATCTTGTACACTCCCTCTGCTCAACAGAACACTCAACGTTGAAGTTCTTCACGTCATCTAGAGCAACAACCACTACAGGAGCTACAAGCTCAACAAAGTACAACAATCATAACAACGAACTCCTCTTTCCCTCCCTTCCTCCCAACTCTAATAATCTTGAAACCTACTAATTCTCGAGCCTTAACAAATAGTTCACTCCGACTCTCAGCACTTTTCCACGTACAATCCTAATTCAACTTGACTTGACCCCATCACACCCAAAGCAATAAATGATAATACACCACTACTCACTCAATCCAACACCCCCACTTCCTTGTCAAGCAGGACAACATTCCCAAGTCTCCGTCGCCTAATCTAATCGCACCGGATACGCTATTATAAACACTTACATGTATAAAAACGCGTGGACCTCCGAATAAAGCAGTCATTGACGAGTTCGATTCCAACCAAGCCACATCTCGTTCGTCTCATTAAAACCTTCATTATTCGCTCCGTGTTCTGAGCGTTACTTTTGGTATTTTTCGTTCAGACAAGATCTTTCGCGAACTTCAAGTAATAATTCTAAGTTTCGCGATTATTTGAACTTAACCTTCTTCATACGAATCGGTGAATTCGCCTGTACGATAGAAGAGTATAAAGGAGCATATGTCATTTCTTCGAGATCTGATACGGTCCCGTGACATATAATTGGCGATCCTGCGAGGATCCAATCAATTCAAGAGGAGGAAACAGCCTACGGTGCGATCTACGGAACAATTACCGCTGGGACTACGTGTGCCACACTCACTCTGGACGATTGGAACGAGTTATTCAAAGGTAAGGAGTTCACGATATATCGGAACCCTCATCCAATTCTATCCTCAGACGACGAACTATATCACACCACAATGAGCAACCCAAGAGCAAGCTCACCCACGTCAAGCTTGACGAATACCTTAGAATCCATAATGGCTCAATTAAAACGTATCCAAGATACGCAAACTCAAATGCAAGGAGCTCTACGGACACTGCAGGAGAGAATCGAAACCACCGATCGAACATTCGAAGTGCAAACGAGCGAATTTCGACGAGCATTCGCCTCGCTAGGAATCAACGCACTTTCTGATGGAGCAGCCGTCATCGAAGACGATGACGAAGAATATCGCGAGGTACGACCATCCGTACCGTTACCAAAGAACGGACCAGCAACCCAGCAAGAACAAAGCACGTTGAGCAGAGCCAACGAAATACTTCGCACCATCAAGATCCTACGAGGTAAGGACGACATGGGAGTGGAAGAATTTATCAAACAGGTAAAGTTCGCCCGTACCACCTGTAGTGAACCAGTCATCCTGCTAAAACTCATTTTGGCGGAAAAAATTACCGAAAATGCAGAACGATGTATTCGATACCACAATATCGGAACATACGAAGAATTGTACCAAGCTTTAAGAACACAGGTGTCTACACCAGTTACCACCAACGGCTGCCGCAACAAACTGCTTTCCACCAGACAAGGATTCGGAGAATCAGTAACGCAGTACAGTCTAAGATTCCGACAAGCACTGAGCGAACTTCTCTATGCAGTTCAAGCGAAGCATTCTAACGCCACCGCGCGATGCATTGCCATCGCAGAAGAAGAAGAAGAAGCAATCCGCACGTACACTATGAATCTTCAAGAAAAGATCGGAACTATAGTCATAGCGGCCAACCCAAAAACGTTAACCGAAGCACAATCAAAAGCAACCGACATCGAACTTTGGACTCATTAACCGCCCACCTCAACCGACTAGATATATCCCACGACCAAACTTTACCCTGAACAGACAATCGGAAAGATTAGACTAACCACGTACACTTACCTGCGACTTTTGCAAACGAAACGGACATACCAAAGACAACTGCTTTCAGTACAAAAACTTTCAGCAGCGACAGAACGGAAAAATTCCACCGCGCGTGAATCACCTAAACGAAGTAACACAGACCGACACGGTGACAGAAACAAAACAGTACGACGAGATACAGCAAGAATACACTACACACCAGGAAAATTACGACACATACCGAACGACTTCCCACTAATAGAAGACGGAATATTCGGACTGCCATTCCTCGAAAAATATCAGTTCAAAATTACTAACGAATCTCTAACATTAAACGGTACTACCATAAAATTACAGGAAACACCCGAGGAAATAGAGGTACAGCCAGGCAAACATGTACACCACATCAAAATTGTTGACGATCATCCTTGCCGCGTATTGTTCATCAACACTGGTAAGCAACCTTTGACCACGTCTACTATCGAATCAAAAGCTTCAAACTCTAATCGAATACCTCAACTTATCGATAAATTACGGCTTAACCATATCGATAAAAATTACCGCGACACGATCGAAAAAATTATAGCAACATATAACAAAGTTTTTACCTTAGACTCAGATCCCTTATCCTGTGCCTCCCTTACCCAACATGAGATCACTCTAAAAAATCCTCGGCCCATTAACATCAAATCCTACAGACCACCAGAATGCCATAAAACAGAAATCAACCGACAGATTCAGGAAATGTTAGACAAAAATATCATAGAACCGACAGACTCCCCTTTTAACTCTCCGATATGGGTAGTTCCCAAGAAACCAGACGCATCAGGCAAAAAGAAATGGAGAATAGTAATCGACTTTCGCAAGCTAAACGAACAAACCGAACAAAACGCATATCCTCTATCCAACGCCGACGAAATAATTCAGCACCTTGGTAATGCAAAATTCTTTTCCGCACTCGATCTATCCGCTGGATTCCACCAAATTCTTATGAACCCCGACTTGAAAAAGTATACCGCCTTTTCTACATCCGAAGGACATTTCCATTACAATCGTATGCCATTTGGTCTAAAAACGCACCCGCAACCTTCCAACGAATGATGAACACTGCTTTACGTGGACTAATAGACAAACACTGCTTCGTATACATGGACGATATTATTATTTTCGGACAGACGATTGAAGAACACAATAAGAATCTAGCCATCGTATTTCAAAGACTGCAAGACTTAGGACTGAAATTACAGATTGACAAATGCGAATTTCTAAAATCAGAACTCGAATATTTAGGACACATAGTAACTGCAGACAGAGTAAAGCCAAACCCCAATAAAATCAAAGCTATCAAAGATTTCCCTCAACCCATGACACCTACTCAAGTAAAAGCTTTCCTCGGACTAACCGGATACTACAGAAAATTTATTAGAAACTTCGCAAAAATCTCCAAACCCCTCACGATCCTAACGAAAAAGAGTGAACCATTTAGATGGACAATTGATCAGGAAACGGCATTCAAAGACCTCAAACAAAAATTGTGCTCAGCACCAATCCTCAAATATCCCGATTTTTCCAAACCTTTCACCTTAACCACAGACGCCAGTAACGAAGGCATAGGAGCCGCCTTGTCCCAAGACAACCTACCTTGTAATTTCATATCCCGAACACTCAATCCGGCCGAACGAAACTACTCAACAACGGGAAAAGAATTCCTAGCGATCGTATGGGCGACAAAACGTTTACGACAATATTTATTAGGGAGAAAATTTATGATCCAAACAGACCATCAGGCTTTAGTCTGGCTAAAAAACGTAAAGGACCCCTCTTCTAGACTCATGAGATGGAGATTGAGACTCGAAGAGTATGACTTTGAAGTAGAATATAAAAAAGGCAAAGAAAACGTGGTCGCCGATGCTCTATCGCGCTACCCAATATATCCCGTAACCATTAAATCCAACATCCCAGTAAAATTAAACGTAAAGGTCAAAAACCCAGATAATTCCCCAGAAACAATTAACGACATGTTACCCGACATCCTATACGATCTTTATAACGATTGGAAACTTGATCCTACACCGTCCCCTTTATGCTTAAAACCTAATCGAAAATCCTATACCCAACTATCGCCTACATTATTCGGAACGTATAACGAAAAAACATGGGGCTTAGCAGATTACACTTGATAATGCTCATGGAGGACAAAATAGAAAACAAAACCATTGATACAATTAAACGAGAACATACTTGGCCCAACCTAGAAACCGATGTTCAAAATTACATAAAACATTGCGATACCTGTCAACGCAACAAGCTCACGCGTATTAGACCTAGGGAAGAAACTATTATAACCGACACCCCCCTGAATCCCAACAACAAGATAGCAATGGACTTAATCGGACCCCTCCCACTAACGAATAAAGGAAACCAATTTATCCTCTCAATCCAAGACTACCTTACTAAATGCCTAATGCTAATCCCTTTACAAAACCAGAGAACAGAATCTATTATAGATAAACTGATATCCCATTATATTTACATCTTCTCCTCACCGAAACACATCCTCACTGATCAAGGGCAAAACTTTGTTAGTAAACTCATGGAACAATTCGAGAAAATATTCAAAATTCAGCATATTAAAACAACCAGTTTTTACCTGCAAAGCAATGGAGCTCTCGAAAGAACTCACGGCACAGTCAAAGATCTACTGCGGACCAGTATTGACGAAACACGGACCGATTGAGATGAACACCTCAATCTAATTTCAATGGCATTTAATACCTCTGTTCACTCAACCACAGGATACACACCCTTCGAGCTAACATTCGGCCGAAAAGCCAATCTACCCTCCTCGATCGCGTTAACACCCGCCCTATCCCATAACAAATTATTTAAACTTTGGAAGCAACGGCATAACGACTATCTTAATTACGCAAAAATCAATATCGAAGCCACTAAGAAACGCTTCAAACAAGACCAAGTCCGAAAAATCCGAATCCAAAGTTTATATAATATCGACGACTAAGTCCTCTTACACAACGACCACAAGCGAAACAAACTATCCCCAGAATTCCTAGGCCCTTACAAAATACTCGAGGTGCGAAAACCTAATTACCTCATACAAATCTCAGACAATAAAACCCTACTAACACATGGAAACCGATTAAAACCTTACCATTTACCTTCCAGGCTAAAACCCGCGGATTAGAAATCACCAACCTCAATCACTCACAAATCATAGACGAAAATATAGAAACGATCTACATGTACCATAATGAGATAAAGATTAACATGATTATTAACCTATCCGACATTAGCAGCGACCTAGACAAAGCAAATCAACTCACGACCGAAATAAAAAATACATGCAAAGTTTGTAACAATATCAACACGGCTTACCTCATAGAAAAACTGCGCAAGTTAAACATAGAATACAATCGCTTAAGTAACCTTTTACACCTACGCACCAAGCGAGGAATTTTGAACATAATAGGCTCAGCTTCCAAAGCACTTTTTGGAACTCTCGACGAAGATGATTTAATCCTAATAAATCAAAACATTGACAAATTATTCGACGAAAACACAAAACTTTCCAAGATCATACAGAATCAGACTGCTATGTTCAGAACCGTCCTCAATAGTCAAGCACTCCCACACTTTATACAGCGATACGAAGAATTCACTCGCAGCACGCACAATACCGAAAGAACACTTGGGTTACTTTTATTAGCCGAAATTATAGTTACAGACATTAGGGAAAACATCGACAACTTACAAGAAACAATCACTGTAGGAAAACACGACGTTATACGACAAGAAATTATTGACTCAGTACAATTTATGGACGCTTACGAGAAAATCTTAAAAACACATTCAATTATGTCACATATATCACCTAAATTGCATAATTTCCAAACATTGATCGACGTCAGCCAACTCAAAATCTATATAATTAACCGCCAAATTGTCTATTCGGTTATTATACCCATATTAGAAGAGAATGAATGGACACATGCCAAATTGTACACCATCCCTTACAAAAAGGGATCCACCTTCGTAGCACCCCTGCTTAAGCACGAACAGTTACTAAAATCGCGAGGGCAATTCATTCCAGTTGACATCACTTACCTAGACCATTACTGTAGATCCACCAGCCTCGCGAAAATCTGTAAACGTACACAACCCGCACAACACACTAATGCTTTAGAATGCGCAAATTATAACGAATGAACGCTAACCCTCTTCAAAATCCACGAACTTACGTTTTTACCGATGTACGCGCCTAACACATACATTGTCATACCGGAACACACGATCACGATTACCTCACTTTGTAACAGCGAAAAACAATTTGTAATTGACCAACCTGTCAAGATCACCAGCAACGAAGATTGTACCCTTTCAAACAATAATAATGTAATGAAACTTGGAGGTACTACGCATTCAGCCAATATAACAATTAGAAATTATATGCTTGGAACGGATTTGACCAATTTGGATCTAGATAAACTCAAGGCGTTACCAATAGTACCAAAAGTAACTCCAAATTTCAAAGCTTATACCAACAGCCTAGATAACATAGAATCACAACTCATTAGCATCTCACATAAACACAGAATCAAATCAGCCGGGGAAATATCCGTCTCAATCATCACGTACCTTAGTTATGGAACATTGGTTGCTACTGTCCTATTTGCATTATATAAATGTAAACTCTTCTCACTCCTAGGAAAATGCATACCTTCGACCATTTGCGTAAAAATATGCTGTCAGGAGAATGTTCAAACCCATAGACCTCAACAGTTCGAAAACGTACGGTACTCAACCGCCCCGGAAGACAACACTACACAAATCTCGTGGCCTAGCGATCCACCAGCCTATGAATCATACCAATGGACACCACCAACGCTCGGAAAAAGGAAGATTGTTCGATTTCTGGAACCAAATCGAATCTAACAACGGGGGTGTGAAGCAGGGCGACATTCCTAAGTCTCCGACGCCTAATCTAATCGCACCGGATACACTATTATAAACACTTACATGTATAAAAGCGCGTGGACCTCCGAATAAAGCAGTCATTGACGAGTTCGATTCCAACCAAGCCACATCTCGTTCGTCTCATTAAAACCTTCATTATTCGCTCCGTGTTCTGAGTGTTACTTTTCGTATTTTCTACGGAAATACTTAATTACTTTCGTTCAGACAAGATCTTTCGCGAACTTCAAGTAATAATTCTAAGTTTCGCGATTATTTGAACTTAACCTTCTTCATACGAATCGGTGAATTCGCCTGTACGATAGAAGAGTATAAAGGAGCATATGTCATTTCTTCGAGATCTGATATGGTCCCGTGACATCCTCATCACTGACTCACCCTACCCTCTTTTTCTCTCCACACCTATCCTCTACTTATCATATTGTTGCGAATCACTCCGTTTCTCTCGCGTCGTGACATTTTATTTACAATAAAGAATATAAACTATAATACAACTCAATACGATTATATTTCAGATCTTTCAATTTGAAATGTTGCTCGTTCGACGGACCGATTTCGACTCTCCGATTGTTCGTTGGTAACACTCTTCCGTGGCAACCTCTATCTTCTATTATTTTTTAAGGAGTTGTTCACAACAGGGCAGTTTCACATTACAGCGATTTGATTTGGACAAGTCACCGTAACAATATAATCATATTATTTACCATATTATTCAACGGCATCCTCTCAAGCCGGAGTTTTTTTGCAAATTTTCTCCTTCAGTCACTCATTAAAATGAATTTTTTACATCCTGCAACTAACCACAATCACGTAATTCACTTGATAAGTCTGGATTACAGGCAGCAACGGATCCAACATCACAGCATAAACCAAAAAAAAAACACTCGTCAGCGTTTCACCAGGAGCCTAGAAGCAAGGTGCTACTTGCAAAACCGGCTCCCGAAGAACACTACCCCGGTATATAGATTTCGTGGCGAGTTCACGAGTAACATGTAATATGTAATATACACTATATTTCTGAATATTTCTGGACCCAAAGTTTCGGGTTCTGACCAAAACTCAAAGAAAATTTTCGACCCGACTCTAACCTGAAATCTCAGATCCCTGCTTATCTCTAGTGTACAGAAAAGTGAACATTCTGACACCATATAGAGGGTGTCCCAAAATTATGTTACTTGCGGAAAATGGAGGGTTCCTGAAGTAAAATTCGCCCCAGGAGTTCACCCACATTGACTTATTTAATTATATCATCAAAAATAATTTATTTATGATTATAGAGAAATAAGATTTTTGAATATTCTAACAATTTAAATTACTGTCCCAAATAAAATATGTTTTTAATAACTGATGACGTTCGTCAAATTCGAAATTGTCAAGTTTACTGAGAAAGATATTGTCATTCCGAAACTAGTCTCGAACGCATCTCCGAAACTCGATCAAGCCCAAATTATGCAAATGACTTCATTTCACATAAAAACAATGTTAGCGAGAAGGATTTTTTGAAATTGGAATGATACGACCCAAAATATTGCGAGGAATGTATTGCACTGTTATATAAACACTATAAACGTTTACCATTTCTGTCTTTTTTAAAAACGTTTACAAAACCTCCAATAAGAATGAAAAATTTCTTTCCTGACCGAGAGTCTTTTCCGTACTTCAACCTAAACCAATGCAGTGTATCACAATCAGTGTAGGTTCGAAATACACAGCGTTCGTACTCAAACACATAATATACAATGCGATTCCATTTCACAAGAATAACTGCGCTAAATACTGTCCAATATAAATCATAGACCTATTTAAACCAATAACACTACTATGAAAAACCTCAGAAATAAGTTTATTAATTGCATTAACTCTGCAATGCTATAAATGCTTGAGTTTGCTCGAAAAGATTCGACGCACATATTTCTTAACTTTGCAGCTCACTTAATAGACAACAACAAGGTTTTGTCCACGCAAAAGTTGCTACAACTAGACAATCTGCATTATCAATTTCATCGAATGAATGTTCCAACTTGATCATTTTAAACATGGATTTTTATAAATCTAGAGTATTTGATTTAATCGTGTCAGAATAGGAAGCAGACAGTAAATTGATCAACGAACTCAAGAAAGCAATATCTCTAGTGGCAGTAGTATTTGAATGCAGAAATCAATCCTCTGAAGCTGTATTGCTTGTTATCCAAATATGATTGCAAGTTTTTAATTAATGGAAGGCAACAGCATATAATGACGAGTAAATAAAAATTACCGATCCAGATTTCAATGACTCTTGGTACCATTACTGCACAATTTGATTCATAGATAATATACACGGCTTCGCAGAAACACTTCCGGTCCTGTTCACCCCGAGAAGTAAATATTTCAGACTGTTAACCAAATTCAGGAAAGTTTGGTATGAAAGATCCAAAAGCAATTCTCAAAGCCTAGCTTCAAAAGTACGTCGAAATTCAGATCAATGTAGTCTTACTTTTCTTGTTGGTTACTTCCGCAATAGTCATCTGGATATCTGCTGAACACTGACGTGAATCTTGACATGAAAACTGCATCACTCAACTTCCATGTTGACCCAATCGGTTTTTGTTGACGGCAAAAACTGTAAGTCATCAAGCAAGCAAATTCCTGCTTTCTGTATTTCCACTTCAATATTTACTAGGAATCGTGCATTCTTGCTATTTTTCATTATGTGATTAATATTTGTTGCCAGTTTACCAAAAATGTATCCACTGCGCGTTACTTTTCTAGTTATGTACACTATCTGAAATTTTGTAACCCTGAATTAATCAGCACTTATTCCGAAATACTTTGGAAATTGAAGTCGATAGTTGTGAAGTTAACTTATCATTCTTTGAAAATGGCTATATTTGCCTGCAATTAATACTTAGGTAAGTATCGTTGTCGTATCCAGCCATAGTTGCCTTCGACTAATGAAACCAACGACTACTGTTACACTGCTTTTCTTCCTCCGTATTATAACCATTAAAGGAAAACATTTAGTTATTTCGGGCGCGTAGAGTACAAGAAATGTTCTGCAAACTACCAAGAATGCATAGCTCTGCAGTAATAAAAAATGGAGTATTCTCAATCTGAATGTTCCATTTAATGCAACTCTTCATTTGTGGTGAAATTAGATGTTGGCGATTCCGTTGCTGATTCCGAATATTGGAAATTTGTCAAGCAACAACCCGACCCAACTATAAATTTTTCAATACAGATTCAGTAGACTGAAGAAAATGGCCCCGTATCTCCAAAATCAAATCGATCAATTTTAGATCGCCAGTCCATTACCTCCTCTTTACTGGTATCACTTGGATCGATGCATAAGAACTCTAGCCAGACGTTAGTTTTTTTACATTAAGTCGAGCTCAGCTGTTCGAGTTCGACGCCCGTCAAGGTAGACAACCCGTAGTAAACACTTCAAACAATTTTTTTTTTGCACCGTCGCAATGTATTTATCACCTTCCAATAATCCCAATATCAAATCCGTTACCTATTTTTCGTTGTTTCCCATGCAGCGCTCTTCGTTAGGTCATTGCCTTCGTGCAGTGTAACGAACTTTCAGTGCTGCTTAGTTTTCAATATTCACAACGAAATAAATAGGCCCTCACACCGCGAACGTGGCATTAGTTATCAACTACTGTTACGTAGATACATATAGTTGCGCTAGTATATATAACTCTAAGTTCTCTGCTCTTGCAGTCCAGTGTCTGTATACTTTTGTGCTTGCAGACTAGCTTCGCTATAATCAATTGCACTTGCAAATTTCGCTACAGCTTTGTAATCATAAATTGATCGCTTGATCGTATAAATTCGTGATCTTCATGATACATCATTAGATTTTATCATTCTATTGTATATTATGCTGTTCTTTACAAATCTTATTGTTTAAAATATATTTAGTGTTATTACACTAGCGTTTTTTACTATACAGTCCACTATCCAATTCAACCTTCCAACACTACTAGAGTTCCCAACGAAAAGATATATTTGCAACATAAACTCTTATAAGAATAATGAACTAGTAATTTTGAAAATTGTCGAACATTTAACTTATTTTTGCACTTTATGAGCCTTCCTGAGTACTACATATTTCCAAAACTTCATACTCCAGTTACGTAAATACATACAACTGTAAGATGTAGATGGTTCATTCTACTATATATTTCACATAGAACATTATTATGATTCAGATTTTGATAATACTCTACATTCATGTTTAAACCCACGATTTAAAATAATGATGATAAAAGTGATGTCAATTTTGCAGGTTGTCTTCGCTATAGCATGCATGAAAGTAGTATAGTAATACTTTACTATCCACACTTTAATTATGCATGATTCGTACTCAAGCCGCTATCTGCATTATTCAGACTTGACGAGAAGGCGACTATATACAGTGCGGACACGTTGGTCGCAAAAGTCTTCCCGTTAGCTTTAAACGGCTTGGAGTTTATCACGGAATGTAATAGCTTATTAACGAAAAATGAATATAATAAACAATTTATTTTACAAGTATTAGAAGATTATCGGTGACGTCATCCAGATGCCAGCAAATCAATCTGAATAAAAGCCGTATATTGACCAGTATGTAACATTTTATAAGATATTTCAATTAATTTTATTATAACGTATAATTTTAAATTAAGTCACGATAATATTATATACATGTAAGATTACATTTACCTCATATCCGTGTCGGATGCTTATTCCAAGGCGTCGGATCGATATTTTTTGTGAAATGAGCCCAATATTGAGCTTGGAGTCGAAGAGGTGTTTAGATCTAGATTTTCCACGCATTTTGTAGTCCGGTAATTCGACAATTTGTAAAATTGCTTCTGCTATATTTATACCGTAATCAACATAAGTCTCCCTTTTTCAACTGTGAATAGCTTTATGCATAATGTAGGTATTGAACAGAGCCATATCTGACATGCAAAAGAAAAGTTTTCGGTATCCTTCGATGACTTTTTTCATGATTCGGAAACAGGCAAACATCTGATCTTGATGATCAACTGCACCCATAACCTTGTTATATTTCAGGATACATTTAGGCTTCATTACTTTCTGTAATTCTTTGTTTGATTACTCGACCATCTCTGCAGTTTCGTGTTTCATTGATATCATATACACGTCGCGCTTGTCCTTCCACCTCACAGCTATCAAATTATTGCAACATCTTCATATACATTCTCCTTTCTTCAAAATATGCTTTTGATTGGCGTTTGGCATATTTTTCCTGTTCTTGCGCACTGTCTCGATTACGTTAGTCTTTTTCTGATGTAATCTTTTAAAAAAGTTTTGGTGAAGAGTACCAGTTGTCCAGAGACAAAGTATATGGCGGCGCTTGCTCTGGCGGGAGAAATTCCCTTCGAGCTGCAGGCGGCGATGCGCGCCTATATTTATAGGCGCATATGCATCGCTGGCCGGGCTCGGGGGGACCCGCCGGAGCAGGAGGCGGTCCAGTGCTTCGAGCTCCAGGCCCGGGGACTTGCGCTCGCCAGATGGCATGCGGAGATTTGTTCCCATGCCGGCGAGCGCGTCGCTGGGGCTCTCCTGCCGCACTTCACCTCGTGGCGGGAGAGGCGGTTTGGCAGGCTCTCCTACCGTGCAACGCAGGTATTCACCGGGCATGGCTGCTTCGGTGTCTACCTGTGTCGCATCGGTCGGGAAGCGACGACGGTGTGCCACCACTGTGGCGCGGAGGAGGACTCGGCGCAGCATACACTGGAGGTATGCCCCGCCTTTTCAGTGCTGCGCCGAGTCCTAAGAAGGGAAGTTGGTCGCGACCTCGCTCTCTCCAGCTTGGTTGGGGCCATGCTGGAGAGCCCGAGAAAATGGGCGGCAGCCATCGCCTTCTGCGAACAGGTAATGTTGCAGAAGGAGGCTGCCGAGCGGGGTCGCCGTGAGCGGGGGGTGCGGCGTGTGCGCCCACGCCTAGAGCCCCCCCCCCCCGAACAGCTGAGAATAGGCGGGCGGCGGGTGTACCAGATTATGCTGGTTTAATTGCCCGCCGCCCGCCAATCGAAGATGTCCTCCCTACACCGGGAGTGGGGCGACGAACATCGTCGCCCCCGACGGCCGTCGTGCCCAGGGCGGGGGCCCTGGGCACCCTCATTGAAAAGCGCCCGTCGTGACGAGACGATGCGTGGAGCGGTCCCCCGCACCGCCGAACCAAGATTATTCATGGGGGAGGATAAATCTACCCCCGGGACGCGGCCGGCCACCGCCATTCCATCCTGGTGGCCGGCCAGGCGAGGGGGAGCCGCGGTTGTGTTCGTTAAGAGTTCCCGTGGCTCCCCCAGTAATCGCCAGCGCCCTAGGCCGCCGTGGGGGTTTTAGCGGGTCAAACCAGCATTTCCCCCCCGGGCGGGGCGGTGGTGTCTGGCCAGCAGATTTCCCCCACGTTAAAAAAAAAAAAAAAGAAAAAGACAAAGTATATTCCTTGTTTATTATACATTTTGACAGCTCTATCACAACGTTCTCTAACGCACTATCATTTCGATCAATTTTGTACTGGCCAGTATATATTTTAAATCCGTGACAGAAACCGGTACTTGCCTCGTATAATTTGTAAATTTTTAATGCAAATCAGGCTCTTTTGGATGGATTGAATTGTTTGTACGCTAAACGCGCTCTTTATATTTCATTAAGGATTCGTCTATACTGACATATTCATTGGGTGTGTAAATTTCTTTAAATTTTTCATTCCAAAGGTTGATGATAGCTTTTATCTTTCGAAGTCGGTCATTACTATCAGCAGTTTCATTATCAGAGAAATGTAAAAATCTCGAAATTTGCCGAAATCTCTCAAAAGGCATCGTTTGTCTAAATATTGGCGTTTCTACTACAGCTCTTCTAGTTCAATACAGTTAAATATTTGATTTTTTTCACTTGACCCATCAAAATTCACAGTGCATAATGGGCCTTTATTTCATCTAAGATAACAGGATACCAAGTGTCGTCCACATGCCGTCTTTTGGCTCGTCGTGAATTGTCTGATGTGCGAAGCGATTTGTTTTCATGGTCAGCATTTCCCAAAACTTGTTATCAAATGTAATAAAAAATAGGTCTAACATTGTTGGATTCTCGCTTAAATTATTTAAAATAGACGCTTTTATTCCATGATGTTCAGAATACTTCCAAACTATTGGTGTGTTTTTTACTTTCTGGCAAATCCATGATTGTCGTACCTTTCTCTTCACTACTCCTAACTATAATCAAACACCTTACACGCTTTGTGATTGGCACAAACACGTTACTATCATTGGATTCGTTATCATTGCTTTTATCTAACACTTTTGTATTTTGCATTTTGTAGGGATTTCTTAAATTTTAATAACTAAACTGCTTTGTAACAACAATTATAAGAATCGCGACTAACTCTCGTGGCATACTGATAGGAACTAACATTCATTTACTAGCTGTTCGCGAGCCTGGCTCGTGATATTCATTTTTGATAAGCGATGGTAATATACAACGAATTTGTACAAGAAAACTGTTGTGAAAAAGACCAAGAATCTTTTTTCAGGTTTAACGTCGCATCGACCTTCATGTCATTAGCAACGGTTTATTGTCCTGTTTCTTGTTTTTATTTCCTGGTAGATGTTGGTTTCCTTTAGGAATTTTACGACGGGTAGTATCTTGTATTTTTGTCTTGATATTTCGTATTTTCTGCATTCGAAAAGGATGTGGTTGGTCGACATAGTTTGGTTGCACGTGTTGCAAAAGGGTGGTTCTGTTCGTTTGATTAATATTTTTTTAATGTTATTGGAGCAGGAATCTTGAAATTTAAGTCGCTAATTTTATTGGGTTGATATGGCTTCCTTCTGATGTTATAGATAGCGGTCTCTTATTCTCCTCTTTGTTTGTGTTGAATTCTTCTGTCTCTATTTCCATTGTATTTGTCCTGCCTTCTTGATATTCGACAATACGTTGACCGATATGAATATATCATTGATGATTGATACTTTAATGCGGGGGGAGGGGATTTATATTCGGATCGGTTTGAGAACCGTTTTCGTTCGTGTTTGTATTGTTAGGACATTGCTTATAGCTTGATTGATTACAATTGAAGCAGATCTGTTTCTCTGAAGTGGTGAATATTCAGAGCCTTGTTATAAACAAGTTCGTAGACGTGTCTGCTTCTGAAACTTAACATGTGTGCAAAATCTGGGTCTGTACTGCTTTCAAGTACAGTGATTCACATTAATATTCGGTCACGATATTATTAGAAAAATTATTACTCTCTTTTATTATTTATGATAGTATTATTGAATCAATAGTTTTCTCATACAATAAAGCACTTCTTATAGTAAGTAGAAACATAAATTTTGTTTATTTATTGCGCATATTCTTTTGTATACTAAGCAAATCTGTTTGTCAGTAGAGGCAAAAATTCTGTGTAGGGTATCGTCAAAATTAATTAAGAATGTGCTTGGAAATTTGTTTAGGACGTCGATATCGACGTATACTTGACGTCTAAAGCTGCACAAATTCAGGGTCAGATATCTCTGCTCTCAGGTCGGTTATTCTAGAGCAGAGTTTGATGTTATTGGTTCTAAATGCATTTTCAATTACTGAATTTGGGATGATCGATGCTACATTTGACAGCTCGATACGTTGGGTCGGCAAAATCATAGGTTGGACTTCAATATTTGTGTTGCTGATGGTAATTGATTTGAATTTTGCTGTTATGTTGCTGACAGTTTCTTTGTTATCTAGGTATGTGCATACCCTACCGTTTGAAATTCTCGATATGTATTTGATAGATCTGGGGCCTATTATCTTTCCTATGGCTAATGCATAGTCCCTGACGGTAATACCATCTACAGCATGCAGTATTATGGCTTGGTCCTTGGTTGGGGCGTATTCTCGTTTGGCATTTTCGTAGGAGGTGACTGATATAGTTTTGTTGTTGGCTCGGTTTCTTGGACTATTGAGGAGTTGGAAAGGATTCCTGTAGTCAGGATCTCATCCCAGATCTGGTCGCTCTACATTTGTATCATGATACTGTAGGAAATGAATCGGCAAATTTATTATTCTGAGTCGAAGTTTTAAATTGTTTATTTCACAAAGGCTCGGCTCGAATAAACATCGTAATGTATTAAACAATCTTCTTATCGATCGCATCCCACAGCTAACACGATTCATTCTACAGTTCGGCCAATCCTGAACTGTAGAGTGACCATCCATGGTCACCAAAGAATCCCAACTTTATTCTCAAGAGTTAGATCTTAAAAAATATACAATTCATATTACACAAAACGTAAATAAGAAATAATAAAAATAAGTCTTACGGAATGCAACAAATACCCATACATTCACACACAAACTTAAACTTATTCACAATGCGGTATCGTTTCAGTTTTCGAACAATCTGACACAATGTTTCATTTCAAACTCTGTCAAATTTCGAATCACTTCTTCAGATCTTGTCGATCTACAAGCAAACAGTCTAACGAATTTGGTAAACCCATCCACTACTGCCAAAACATATTTAAAACCTTCTCCACACTTCTCCGTAATGATCCACATGAATTGTCTGAAATGGTAGGTCACCTTCAGGTAAACTATGCAAAAACCTCTCCTGTCTACCACTAATTAGCTAAAATTATATTGTTTAATCTTTTGTCGCATTTGCGGAAACCAGTATATTTGTCTTATGTCATCGATGACTTTGTCAATACCTACATGCCCCAAATTGTCATGATCCTAATAATTTATATATATTTATATATTATTTAATTTATATATATTTATATAATTGTCATTAGCCTAATAATATTATTTTCTAAACACGCGGGTACGTAAAATAACAATTTATCATTATTAATTTTTCTATTTTCCTATAAAATAACCGTCCCTTAATTCATAATGTTTTTCCTCGCTTGTTTCCAATTTATTTCTTAATCCACGAATCGTATGATCTTGATATTGTTTAATTGACAATGTCTCTTCTAAAGTATTAGGTTCCAATACTGCGTCAAGATATCTTAGCTCGCAACTCATTTGAGTCGCTCGAACGTCCCGGTGAAATGTCGGGTCGCACATTGTTGTTGTTAATCCTGAGCTCCTTAAACCAGTGGTACACGCAAACGTTCTTGAGTAATATCCTATCACTAAACTTGTTCGACCACGGACCGTAAGTCCACAATGTTGAATCCTTCGGCGATGATGGATCGTGCACGTGATTTCTTCTGCATCCCTGCCTCGATGATGAAATGCTTTCTGACAATGAATATGGGTTTGAGATTTTTCGGGCATTTCTTGCATAATCTTCATTTCGTCGACTCGTGCGTTGCGCATCATTTTTGTTCCTACAGCTTGTTTACTTCTGAAAAAATACAAACATGCAAAATATATAAACATGTGCTAGAAAAGAACTATGTATTGCGTAGCAGTTTTTAAAAAATGCGGATCTATCAGGGACGGTGGTGGATTGTTGTTATACTAATTTACCGCGAACTAATTCGTAGCACACGATCCATTTTTTTATTCGATTGGATTTCACACCTCGTACCCAATTCATAATCGATTCGATTTCATCAAAATTCAATTCATGGCCGATATAGGTGTATTCTATTATTATCACTTTTCTTTTACTCATTATATCATTACCAAGCGTATTCAGTTAATAGTACATATATTTATTAAAAGGACAACCAATAGTAGTAGTAGTAGTAATAGTTGTAATCTAAAATTGTTGAAAAAGTAACTGTAGCCTTGGACAAAAATTAATTTATAGTTTACTTGGGACTGAAGTTCGAAATTATCAGATTTCATTGCACCGGTGTCTTAAGCGCGCACAGGCGGTAATATAAACTGTAACTTGTAAATACACACCGCGATACACACATTATCGCCGGTGTCGTTAGAGCATACCAACGGTAGCATACAATGTAAAACGCGATGAATGACCGTCTTTAATTGGTGGAGAAGATCACATCAAAAAGATATATACGCGGACGATATTCAGTCGCAGTCTGTTAGTTGAATTTGGGCGCTCAGTCGTTCGTGCATAACGTACATATATCTTCTTGAAAATGAAAATTATAATAAAAGTTTTAGTAAAACTTTGTACAGTTTACTTTGTACGTTGTACAGTTTATTTGATAAATAATCCAAGCCATAATCCCAATAAAAATAAATAATTAAATAATGAATTTTTAAAAACAAAGTTACAATTTTCTTCCTCTGTCATAATTGTTCGTCATCCTTATTATACAATAAATAATCATCTTTTCAAAAAATTTGTGTTTCCTCCTCTAACATAGCCCTGCTTCATCCTTTTCATGTGTTATTCATTTCTGTTCGGGGCTGGAACTATCCCAAAATGGGAGACTGTTAGTCGGAATGGTTGAACCTAAATAAACGATTAAATACATGTAAACACGTCGAGTCTTTATTACAGAATCGCAGACGCGATCAACAAATAAATGGTTTTAAGTATACTTGATGAGAAAAATTCTCGGTCTACGTGGATGGCACAAGGTGGAAAAGAACAATTGATCCCAAATGGTAGTCGCTACTTTAGCATAAACGAAGTACATATAGGGGAGGGGGAGGATACTGGCCTAATTATTGGCACACGTGTATTGTGCTGTGATCAGCGAATTATGCCGAATCGCGACGTCGCTATTGTCACAAGGAAATTATCCGCGTATATTTTTAAAAATAAAAATACAGCACTTAAATAGGAACTTCGATTTAATTTATAAGACGGTTTTATTCAGTAATTTACGTATATTAGCCGTGGCGTAATAGTACAGAGCTGATAAGTAAGGTAAGGAATGTATTATGCTTGATTACCAATGAACGACTGTATTATTACTCTTTTATACCTTTTGTCATTGTGGCGTACGTGATCGAATGCATGTACAATTATAACGGCGTACATGGTAGCGCAGGTAAAAGGGATCGGATGTCCGAAAGATAGGCTGATCGAATGCGTCTCAGGTGGGCTCGCCTGGCACTCTACCCGAACGAATTTTCCTGCGTCATGAATCGAATTCCCGAATATCGTGCATTATGTCGGGTGGTCTGCCTAGGAGCCTGTAAAATCCCGGAGTTGGCCTCATTTTCCAGCTTAACCACCGGTCAAAACGGGGACAACGTCAAAGCATTTTTGTTTCATATTTAAAGTGCCTTATCATTTCGTCCACACAAAATTTCACTATTTTGCATAAATAACAAATGAATCGAACGATTTATTTCATTTCTGCATGTATTACGTCAAAAATACTACCATATTTTGACGTGTATTCATTTTCCATGTATATGAACAAATAGATGTTCATCCTCAAAAACATTGAGGTTCCTTATCATTTTGTCCGCCAGAGTATTTGTAGGATTGGGATGGGCGTATTCGAAGTATGACTTTAATGACGAAATAATTTAATAAAAATGTAAAAATGTAAAGATATAAAAATGGTACAATGGTCATGTGTACATTCACGATCGAAACTGATACATACCTGCGGTGTCTCCGCGATCTTCTTTTATTTCTTCCTGGACACGTTCCTGGAATGCTGGAGAATGATTGCGACGTTCTGTTTCTTTCGGTTCAATATTTCGGAAGCTCTCGATCCTCCGGGATGCTTCGTTGCAGCATCGGTATCGCCGGTCTCGTTAGCCAATATCAGCCGATTACGATGCATCTGAAACAATAGTGTAGGAATGCCCGTAAGGATGCCAAATGAAAGGTAACGTAACGACCTTTGAGATCCATTTATACAAACGTCACCGCGGGTACATCGTAAAACTCACACCAACAGATCAGTACGGTCCACAGACATAGCCTCACCGTAAGACGGCCGGACTGACGGAGAAGTGTTGTTCTGAACTACATCTGACCGTTACCAGACCGGATGACGAGGTCCTAACCTCGCTATTAAACTAAAAGAAGAATGGATTCTACTCAGCTACATCGGAAGCTAGGCTTCCGAATACGTGCGTTGTGATTACAGAGCCCTCTTATGACAAACTGCGTATTGCATTTAACGTTAATTTCTTGGTCTGTGAAATGTATGGACACTGCACGTAATTTTCTTTCCTTTTTTAAAATAATATTGCAAGTACTGAAACATGTATAATAAGTTATGATACCTAAAGCTCATACAATTTTCGAAGTTTAGTATTTACCTAGAACTGATTGCATCAAATTAGATCTAATTAGATCAGTGCACAGAAATCGACACACGGTAACTAGATGAGTGATCAGAAATTGGCACATGGTAATTAGAAAAGGCTCAGTTACTGACACATAGTAATTAACTTTTCATTTTTTAAGAGCGCAGTAATTCGATCGAAAACTGATTTTTATATTAGATTTTGTTAATTATTTTGTGTTCTTTATATATTTTGGTTATCATAAAATTTGTATTTATATTATATAATAGACATCAATGTTAGAGGTGTGCGAGTACGGATCAGGACGGGATCTTGAAACTTTCGGGTTTTCCGAAAATGTTTAGGACTTCTTAAAATACTGGGAGCGCGTCTTTTTTTTAATACGGTCCTAGTTAAAGATTTTTGATTTCCATTGTTGCAGTTTATTTTGCAAAATTTTATATTTTTTAACAAACCAGAAAAGTAAGATATGTATAGTTTGATTTAAAATCCTCTACGTATGACAGTATGTAATAGAGCTTGGTTCTCTCGATTGCAACGATATTTCCAATTGTTGAAAACATCTTTTCGCTAGTCAATTTTGTACTAGGTACGGCGATGTGTCGTTTTGTAATAATTGGTAGCATAGAAAATCGAATGTTTTCAGGAATCTTGAATATTGTCGTCCCGATCTCGTCCCGACCCGATACACATCTTCTCATCCCGTTCCAAGCATCGGGTTTCGGGAAATCCCGAGTTCACGCACACCTCTAATCAACATATATTTTAAATATTTTAAGAATTGCGATATGAGTTAAAAAAACCATTTAATTTGTCGAAAACTTAGGACGACACTTTAATGAACACAGTAAATAACCCATTTACCTTAGTAAATAAATATAGAAAAGAAAGAATATTGCACCGAGTGGCAGACCAAAAAAATTAACAGTACAAAAACATGAAATTCTTAGGATTATTAAAAAGAAGCCAGATATAAGTGCGTCTGAGATTGTATCAAAAGTCCAGGAACGAAATAAAAATCAAATGCATACAAGAACGATTCAAATTACATTGGGCAGGATTTAAAAGCAAAATTGTGAGGAAGCAACCGTACATCAGTGAAGTGAATAAAACAAAGAGAGTGGAATTTGCGAAGCAAATCTCTCTCTGAGTCGGAGAATTAGTGTTTATAGACGTAATAAAATGGGTAAACACTTGAATTTTGACATATGAAAAGAAAATTAGCAAAAAAGTGCGGGTTAATTAGGAATGGGAATGACATACTATTTTTAATGGGATAACGATTCGAAACTTGCGGCTGATATGGTACGTCAATGACTTTTATGTAATACTATATGACTCCTATCGAGATCCATCCATGTAAATCAGGGATTGAAATTATCGAGCATGCAGCATTATTAGTAGGCGTAGCCTCGCGCTACACTTGCGTCTACTTGAACATACTCGAACGACAGTGCTCGATAAGACATTCTGCAAGTCAGACGTTTGTTTCATGTCACCACACTTCTATATATGTATTTGTTGTTTGTAAGGAATTTATATGTTACGACCAACCTATTCACGAAAAAGCCTACGCAAGGAGTGAGGACAAGCGACGCATGTGCGAGAGTCCCGCACAGCGACGTGGCGCGTCTAGCGGGTGAAAAAGTTATAATGTTCAAAATTATTAATGTTATTAATGTTTCAAAATTATAACGTAATTGTATAGCTTTGGAAGTTGAGTTGAGAAAGTTGAGGAACCAACCTACAGTGGATTTTCCTTAGATGGAAAAGTACTTGAGCGATTTATGGAATGCTTTTTAGAAATTGCGGTCTTTCGCGGACAATTCATCAAATCCTTATCGGTTAAGGATAAGGATCTGGCGAACATTTGAATTTCTCAAGGAATTATAATTACAAAGTAATTCAATTACAATGTAATTCGAAATTGAGATCGCCATTTAATTAAAATACAAGGTGATTTGTAATTCAATAGGAGTATAATTACAAAATACTAAGTATTTCAATTACATTAATTACGAATTACAATGTACTTAATAAATAAATTAAAATATTATTAATAACTACGACGTAATTATTATTTATTGGACACGGTGTACCGCATGAATAATAAATACTTAACAATTAAATGATAATTAATAAGTAACAATTGAAATCGTATTCGTAATTAATAAACATATTTTATTATTTCAAATAATTTGTTTATATCTATATAAATAATAAGTAATTATTTTTCTCTTTCATTTAAACTTTCAAACAACAAATAATTATACATACATATATATTATATTGTATTTCAATTACACTCGTGATTAAAATAATTCGTAATTGAATCAACATTCTAAATACATTCGAGAGGCCAATCATTCCCACGTTATCGCGACTGTGAACACTCTCCACTCATACAGGATTGTATACGCCTATCTTGAAATGTGATTGGTTTCTTGAAAATTCGTTCAATTCCTTCTTGAGTGGTACCACTTATTACGTTTGCATAGGTCATTTTGCTTATGTTTGCATAAGTGCATGGTAGTTCTAGGTAGTTTTTCACTTACTACTGAGGGGGGTTGGGGGCTCCCCTTGACATGCCGAAAAAATTCAAAGTCGAACGAGTCACATGGATCGTAATCTAATCCGGGCTTGAATATGGGACAACAGGTACAAAATACATAATGCACAGATGAAACATCCTTCTTTTTGTTTATTTTTAAATAAAATTTGCATAAATGTGTTTGTAAGATTTTTCTGATTAAAATAAGAACAAACATAGTATGTATAAATCGACTCATCTCAATACTAATTTTTTACCTTAAATTACAAAAACAAAAATGTTTATGTTGTCGTTTTATTGGTTGGAATAAAAAAAATTAAGTAAATATTAATATGAAAAGTATATTTATATTTTTTATAAAATTTGTAATTTTATAAGATATAATCTTACAAAAATTATATTGTATTTGATCTTAATTTATAATCACAAAAACCTCACAATTACAGTGGGAAAAATTTTACAATTACCGTTAAGAAAAAATAAGAAATAAAAAAGTGTCGTATTACATAATAATTATATCCATCCTTTATTTGCTGTCTACTTTTGCGTTTGTCGAAGTTGTATTAATATTTTTATTAATAATAAGGTAAAATAACTGGAAAATGATTAAATTAATCGATTAATCATAAACACGTCATTCGGTGCAAACCGAGCCGCATTAGAGAGCAGACGAAAAATACGTCGACGTAGTATGCAGTGATTTAACCTAAAAATTTTTAACTTCTTAACAACAGATTGCTAACCTCAAAAAATATGTAATTAAATATAATTACTTAAAACAGTTTCAAAGTTTTGTTCATACTTACCAACTGATGAACGATGGCATTTTAAAATTTTGAGAAAGATTTGATCCATTTTGTATAACAGGCCATATGTTAGAGAATTTTTTCAGATTTTTCGATCGTAAAATGTGATCACAAAAAAATAGAGAACGAAAAAACAAAACGGAAAGTTGCAAATTTTTCGGAAATGACAAATCTTGTCTTCGCCATTTTAATTCTATCGGAGGATATTGCCGAAAGCAGCAATCTCTGATGTTGTCAGCAATCTTTGCCAGATTTTTTGTGGGAGTGAAACAATGTTATAAAAAATAGAAACCAAACTTTCGATTATTTAACTAGGAACACGAAATTCAAGATATGAAACTATGATATGCGTGATATACAAAATCTTCGTTATGATTACAACGTCGTTGGTTGATGGAACGAGCGAGATACGAGTCTTTTGAACGTTGTGCGAGCGCCGATGAGGCTAATTTTGTTCATAAGTATTGCTCTTTCTCAATTTTTTTCAAAATTGAGTTCTTAATGTTTTAAATATATTTCGGATAAAGATATAGGCAAAAGTAATTTTTGAGCATTTTTTATTCCATCGTTTACCCGAATGTATATACTTCTTATTACAGTTTTATTTCACATTCTTTATATTAAATAGATACATGTGACTCCCATTAATATTCGGACACGATATTATTAGAAAAATTATTACTCCCTTTTATTGTTTATGGTAGTATTATTGAATCGTTTCCTCATATAATAAAGCACTTCTTAAAGTAAGTAGAAAAATAAATTTTGTTTATTTATTGCACATGTTCTTTTGTATAATAAGCGATAAACAAGATTGTGACAGAATTTAACGTCGCAAAAATATTCGGACACAACATCTTAGATGCCAGAGTAAAATATTGTATTACATTGACGACGCCGCTAACACATATTGTTTATAAATAAATAAAAATTCGTTGTAAGAACTCGGTACCACAGAAATTATTGGTGATATCAGACGCTTTACTTGTGAAAATGGAATGAAAAGGAAGAAATACGTCTTTTGAAATCCGACAATTGGTTATTTATCACAAGGGAATGGGATCTTTTAACAATAAAGCAGAATTAATGGAAACAATCACGAAAATATGATCAGAAATTCCGACTGAATTTATGCCACACAGATGCAATGCAGTCCTCAAATCCAAGGGTTATCCAACATCTTATTAGACTGTTATGTGAAAACTACAGTCAATGATACATCGCTGTTTTTCATTAAAAGTGATTATATAACTTAAGCGGCGTATGTTTCTATGCATTCATAGGTACCGAACAATTCTATCAGAAGCTTATACTATTTCTTTCGTCCTTTCCTAATTCGATGGGATCTCGATGTTGCGGGCCATCCTTGTCCTGCTCGCCTCTAGCGTACACATGTTCGTATCTATTGTCTCGAGTCGTCTGTAAGTCATTCCTCTGACGGCTTGATTCTTATCGTCGGAGACCCTAAACGAGAAAGCCACTTGAAGGTGCCATAAAATAGTATTCCCTGCAATTGCTGTCAAGGACGGAAGGACTGTCCTGAAACTATACTTATCGTAAACGAGAATTTCGAAGCATTGCACAGCATATGGTGTATCTCGACGTATTTCGTTTCTTTTTTATGAAACCATTTCTAAATAAACCATAGACCTTTCCTAATATATTAAAGAATTTTGTCAGCTTCTTTTTTGAAGAAAATTGTGGTTCAAAATAATGAGGAAGAAAAATAATTGATATGTTTCTTTTTCGCAGGAATAGAGAAAAGACTGTTCCTCAATACATAATCTATTGCAATCAGTGTTTTAAATTTTTCAGATTTTCTGGTAGGGTTTGATCGTATATTTATTAGTCTACTTGGACTAAATGATATTAACGAAACTAAGGGAATCGTGAAAATAATATAAAATTTCGAGTTACTGCAGTAGCTGTGTGTGTGTGCAATGTAATTTAAGTTATAATTTTTTCCATAATTTAAATATTTAATCTTTTTAACTTACTTCTAATAAACGAATTTTATTATGTCTGACGGTGCATTATTTTTTTATACAATATTAATCGATCTCGTAGTAATATGACTGAAACTTTTGGATCGATTAAATATATGTACTACTCGATTAAAATTTATATATATTTAACATTTTCAACTATTTCATCATAAACACTGTACGATATTTTTGCAATATAATTTATGCTGAAATTCATTTGCATCTTGTAATTGCGAAACAAATGACAACCCAGCAGAGTTGTACATTATTTAGATAATAAATTATAGAAACGTTACGAACAAAAGATACTTCTTCATCTTTATGCAATATTGGAGGGTCCTAATAAAATAAGTATCTTTATTCGACGTGTTTGAAATAAATAATTTTATTAGTCGATAATTTGTCCGACAAATAAAAATGCCACTTAATTATCAACACGTAACTACATTGTTCCAGAATAAAAACAAATCAATATTCATAGAATCGTTTTTCAAATAAAGATAGGAAAGTGTCGAATATGTGGATGCTTGGTCTCAAGTCTCCGATTATATGCTTCCTAGTTTTCATTTCGGGATAATACAGTATCTAACAAAAAGATAGCATACTTTAAAACTAATGTAATTTTTATTTATGTAACATTACAACTAAAATACTGTTTCTATATAAATTTGCAAAATACCACTATAAACATAGTCAAATGAAATAAAATTGCATTTCGCAAGTGTAAACAATTTTATTTGAAAAAAGAGAATTTTTATGGAAATACAGTCGGACAAAATGTTAGCACACTTAACTAAAAGTTATGTATGTCAATAAATCAAGGAATAATATTGAGTGCCTAATGTTTTGTGGCTCCATCTTTCCACATTTATTAACAGTCGTCATTATCTACGAAGTTTCTTTATTAGTTGTTTGCTCTAATTGCTTCTTATCATCTTAAATACATTTTTGTCATTCGGCAATGTTTTCACGTTATCTGCCATTTGCATAATGCATGGTTATGACTTTCGCAACAATTTTCAACGATGTGACCTTGCTGATCAATCCACGAGAAAAAAATTCGCGGCATCACCCTGTTGAAAAATATGTACAGGATATTCCTGAAACTATCTACAAGCGGGCACCGGGTTATTCTTCATAAAAAAGAAATAAAAATGATATAGAGTGACTTCTTTTTTCTTTAGGATTTCGTTTTCGAGAAAACCAAGTTTTAAACCTTGCTTTGTACATACGCTTGTCCGGCTATAAGCGATGTACATCGCTTAGCAAATTTTCAATCTCGATTTTCTCGAAAACTAAATCCTAAACAAAAAAATATTATTCTACACTTTTTTCATGTTTTTTTTATTCGGAATTACGTGGTGCCGCAACATAATTCTTAGTGAAATATGCCATCATTTTTTTCTAAGTAAAATTGTTTAAACTGGCGTAACGTAATTTTATTTCATTTGTGTATGTTCATAACAGTAATTTACAAATCTGTATAGTATTAGAATCTTGGTTATTACCTTAAATAAATCTAAATTACGTTAATTTTAAAGTGTACTATCTATATTCGTCCGGCACTGTAGCCCGTTGAGTTTCTTCTTCTTTGAGCTTCTTCACATGTCGCGAAGTAAAGATATTTTTCTACCAGAAAGTATCAGTGCACATTTCATTTTACATCCATTTCCAATACATACATTTTTTATTCAAAGCGTATTTATTCGTGGCGTTGAATATAATTTTCATCTTTTATCTTTATCTTTATACGAAGGCTACGAATAGATTTACGGATAACTTTTGCCAGAATTTTGAAGATTCAAACTTTTACAATCTTGAATATACCTTCATAAAGCAGGGATTGAAAACAATTATGACATCAGTTTCAGTTCGGGAAAGAATTATGGAGAATCCAAAAATTCTCATCAAACAGTTTCCATTGTTTAATGATGGAAATAAACAAAAATCAATACCGCGTATCCAATTAAATAATGATATTTTATTCGAAGTATGCACACGTGCTATTTTATGTCCTTTATATCCGTTTATGTAACTGCGACAAGCTGACTAGAACGCGCTGTTTGACCGATCAACTGAAACAAAAATCTCAACGCACACAAAATAACTGCCGAGGAGCGACGATGTCTCTGGACACCAAGGAGAACTGTAATAGTTGAATGCCGACATTTAAAATCGATATTATGTATATAGGTCCATAACTGTTAATTTTCAGTTCTCTATGATAGCCAGATAGGATTAGTGTGTCCATTACTTACTGTGCCCATTAAAGTGGCGTCCGAAGTTTTCGATAAATTATATGGTTTTCTTTATCTATGGTGTACTTCGTAAAAAACATTTAAAATATATATTGATGTCTTTTACATAAATACGAATTTTATTATAATTGAAATATATAGGGAACACAAAATATTTAACAAAATATAAATAGTAGTTTTCGATCGAGTTACTGTGCCTAGTAAGAATGAAAAGTTTACTACTGCGTGCTATTTACTGAGCCTTTTCTAGTTATCATCTGCACACTCATCTAATTACTATGTGTCAATCTCTGTGCACTGATCTAATCACTGTAAAGAGTGCTAGGTAAATACTAAACTTCGAAAATTTTATGAGCTTTGGGTATCATAATTTATTACACATGTTCAGTACAATCACGTATAGCGTATACACATTTCGCGGACAAAAAAAGTAATCTTAAATGTAACACGTAGTTTGCTATAAGAGGGCTCAGTCTAGACTGTTTTTCTGCAATTTGGTAGAGTTTTTTGAATATAATAATTTATTTTTTTGTTTTGGAAAGCATGATTTTTGTATTTTTTTATCTTTATTTGCAAAGTGATTCGTAAGTTTTTTAACAAAATCAGGAAAGAAGGAAATTCTGCGACTGGAAGAAAAACACTGCATGTCACATATTTTCACTTTCGAGATGTTTGTCCTTTAAAGTTCTGGCCACCAATTCCTTTCTTGGTTTTCCATTTATTGAGCTCATCGTATTTGCATAAACTGAAATTTCTTGAAATTGTAACATGTTGTGGTATTCTCTACAGTCACTGAATTATGCCGCGAGATCTAGGACGCTCGGAGCGTGGGCTGAGTCGAATGGTGGCGGCCCTGAGCAACGGCGGGTGCGCGTAGGGTTTGTGCGTCGTGCCGAGCCGTGAGTCTGGGGAGTGGGGAATGCCTCGCTTCTGGCTGAGGAAGCGATCTGCCGAGAACGAGGATCATTGTCGCGTAGACCGTAGCATTGGGTGTTTGGAAGAAATAATTGTAACTGTGATAATTCGAGCCGAGATTAATTCATATGGAATGAAGGAAGATAGCCGCTAAAGACCATAGGGCAGCAGGCGAAATAATAAAGGACAGTGCTGGCAACAACTGGCAGCGACCGTTCCAAAGATATGTCAAGACTAGTGACCGGCCGGGAGCCGCATTCGTAACTGGGAATTTCTGATCGGTTTTTCGGTAAGTCTCATTATCAGTAAGAATTTCTTCATTTACATTTCGATGGCTCGGACACCTTCTCTCGGCTGGCCTAATTATTCGCCAGTGCGAATTATTACACGCACGTGCGTTACGCATATGGCGTCTCGAGGAAGCTTGCGAAACTGGAAGCACTTGTTTTCCACGTGGGAAATCGGTTCTTGCGGATATATGGCGTCGCGGCCATATTTTAGGTAGAATATCACTGTGACACGATCTTAGGGACTATTTGCGACCGTCTCGAATATTTTATAGCGACTCCTATTAATATTCGGACTACTTTTAAAACGCCATAACTTGCTTAGAACTGGACTGAACAACTTGAATTTTGTTATTGCTTAGAATGATTAAAGAAAATAATATATGACGAAATATATATAACGAAGATTTAAGAAATGCATTTCGTACATCTCGGTAATTTATATGCATGTTGAAAATTTCAGCGGAATCGGTTGACTTTGGTATAAGCGGTAAACAATTAAAGATCGCAAAAATCGCAGTTTTGTCCTGATTTTTAATATTTCTGTCCAATAATTGTGAGAAAGTTGCTGTTTTAAAATTTGTTTAATGCTCGTAACTATGACCTTGCGTTAACTGATTTCGATGAAATTTTCGGCATGCATGTAACTTATCGAGATCTACTATACGTATTTTTTTTAATTTTCGTTATAGACTTAGAAAAGTTAAAAAACGAGAGTTTTTTAGTTTGTAACTGGTAGGTTTATTTTAAGTGCTCACCTTTTCCCACCTCTTCATACACTGCGTTCCACTCTCTTTTCTTACGATGTTTCTAATATATTTTCTTTGCAATATGTAAGCTTATTTTCTAATAAAATGTCGCTTTATGGGCATGTCTTGTATTTATTTCTTTATTTCTAGATATCTGAAACTGTTTCTTAAATTGTTTAACGTAAGTATTGTATAACATACTGTGTAGCGTACCTGATTATACATTCACTTCAGGTTGATCCTCTATAACTTGAGATATTATTTTATTGTCGTTAAGAATATGAAATCCTTTATCATTTCCATATTTTTAATCACATTTTCTATATCGCACTCTACGCAGTGCGAAATGCACCTTGCGACATTATGCATATAACTTTGTGATTACGGTTTGTTCGCTATCTGATCTTTCATGCAAAGATGAATTACTTTCACCCACTTTTAGAAGCTGTTATTCATTTTTATTCCTCTATTCGTGTTTGCTGCATCATCTTCTTTGCATTTTAATATGTTATCTTTATAATTTTTTTATGATATATACAGTAAATCTACCAATGTTATATTTACGAGACAAGGAATTAATTGTTTCTGAAGCGTCTATTAATTTCAAATTTTTCTTCAATACAAAGCACCACTCTTTTTCTCTTTTCGTTTGATTTGTGTGAAGACGTAATGAGAATATAGTTTCTGGACGAATCACATAGATACAAGTAACTGAATTAAATCATTACTTATCTTACATTCTATGCAGGAAGACTATGCTAGAATTTCTAACTAAGAAACAAAAACAGTGTTTTGTATAATGGGTATGTCGCGTAGACTGGAGTTGGATAAGAGGAGCATCGTTCCTGACATCCAATTGTTGGTAACGGGTTACTATGTTGGATAAACATAGTCCAGATAAACGGTGTTTTACTAGTTCTTGTACTAGTTCTTCTATCATTAGTATTTATTTAAGATCGATGTCGTTTTTAAATCTCTATTTTATACGATTTTATGATTTGTTTATAGTATGTATTTCTTTTTTTGTTGCAACTTGAATGTCCAAATTATATATAATATATATTATATATTATCAAATATTTCAAGATTTAATGAAAAGTATTTATTTAATATAATGTTTTACAAGTACTGTATAAATAAGGATTCGGACCTTATTTAAGGTCCTATGCATATAAACTGTGAATCGTTTAATAGAGTTCGATGATGTACCTGCGCTGTTGTCTGTTTTTGAGTTGAAGTAAATTACCTCTCAGATGTTACACCAACAGAACTTTTATGATTTTCATTATTTTTATCGGTTTCTTTGCTTTTGTTACATGCTCCACTGCCATTAGCTTTATCTGTTTTTTCTGCTTCTTCTTCAACGCTACTACTATTGTCAATAACTATTATCTTGTCATTATTAAAGGGTTTTACCGGTCTATTAGCGAATAATGTTTGCATCTATAAAATAGCATGCGATTATCCAATCTGTCAAATGTAATAGTATATTATCATTTTTAAATGAGTTTGTTTGCAAGTATACATATACTTCTGTCTTTTCTTTTTGTGCTTCCTCCTTTCTCTTATCACAATAATTTTTAATTTCTTTCCTGATATTTCCAATATCTGCAGTTGTTCCACTAGTTTCCAAACATGGCACAAGTTCTTTTATTTCACGGCTATATGTAAAGAATTAATAGTAACAATACAATCGAGCTTATAATGGCAAATCAATATTTTGAAATATTACATTGTATATGCTTTACCTGTGTAGGTTATTAAAAGCGTTAGTCTTATTTTTGTTAACAAATTTACCTAATGCTTTATTTAGATCATTCACTGTTAGTATTGTTCATAGGTTTTTATTTTCATCCAAACTGAAGTGTCTTCTTAGTTTTGCTTGTATATGGTTTCCACAAAACCTTAATTCTCCTAATTAAAAAACCAAACAAATTTTACCTTCGAGCACCTTGTAGAATATCGCAATCTTTGTTTACCTCAGTATAGCCCATAATGTCAGCCGTATCCTGGAGTTAATCACTAATACCGTCAAAATCAAACGACGATCGCTTCTTACCGGAACTTCTTGTTTTACAGAATATTTAATAATATTTATTTGACAGCACACACTTAAAAAAGTCACGAAGATAATTATATGTATGTATTCGTGTCTGTGTATGTACAACGATGTTGTTGTGATCTAAAGTATTTATTTAAATATAATGTTTTACTATATAAACAAGGATTCGGACCTGAACAAACTAATTTGGATCGTTGGTTTCCAAACAATTCTTTGCAAATATTATCTTTCATTTCTTTTTTAATTTATACTTTTTTAATTATAATCCTATTCTACTGTTATTATTATTATCATTATGTATATGTATTTTTAAGACTATTATATTCTTACAATAAGTGGTCTAATTTCCTCCCTATCCGCCTATCTTATCCGTTATGTTTTTGTCCGTGATTACTTATCCAACCCTTTTTCTCGACACTGTTTCCTCTGGTTCGGTTTGGATTTCTTGGTTTTTGGTCTTTTCGACCCTGGTCTGGGTAGCTCTTCCCGTGCATGTTTTTCTTTATCCCGATTTGAAATTTTTAGAAAAATACATCTTCCTGTCATGGTTATGTTAAATATGTTATGTTAAATTATGTTCAATTAAATAATCTTAGCAGACCTCCGTTTGCGTAGATGCCTCAGTGAACATTCTGGTAATAAATGTTGGTTGTTCAAACTACTACGTTCAATTGGCTCTAACTATTTATGACGATGATTTATGGATTATATGTGTTTTTCTTTTTATATATGTGCGTGTGTTGCTATTAACGGTCATGATGCTACCACTGAGTGACCACATCAATGGCCTTGCAATTTTTTAATTGCTGTAATGTCTCTAGTTACATTTCGAAATATATATTCTTCGATGCATTCTCGGCATCGACTAGCGTTTGATGTTTCCAGGATTACAGAACCATATCCTTCACAATGACAATCTGCCTCACTTATGTGGTTTCCTGCGATGGTATGCCAGCAGCCTTCAGGAAATAATTCTCTTTCTTCTGCTGCCACTCGAGACCAACATTTTTCACACAATTTGTATTCTTCAGCTTCAAACACGAGTTGCATTTTCCTTATACATTGGCATATTAAGAGATCCTCGTGCACCTCTGGATAACACTGTCCGACACGATTTTTGGGTTCCTATAGCCACTATGAAATTCTTGTAGAGCTTCACTCCCTGAACAAGAATCCGAAAACCGAATTCCTCCATCACCCTCAGTTTTTTAAATAAACGAACTTTTGTAAAAACCCAAAATTTTCGACAAAAATGAGGTATTGCATGGAAAGTACAAACGTTAGAAAGTTCTAATTGGTGTTAAAAGATAAAGGAGAGCTTCCCGAATATAGTGGCATGCAATTTATTAATTGTTTCTGGTCCTAAATAGCAATAAATTAATGTCAAAGTTTAAAAAAGTGTCGACGTGAGCAGTTTCTGCGCAATATTTTTGTATTTTTACGAAAAGTTTTTTGTTCGGCACGAAGACTCTACCCAGGATCGGTTCTGTAGACATTTCTGAAGAAGAAACGGCCCGATGAAAGTGTTGGAACGATATACATTTCGAGTAGATCGAGAAATTGTTCGATGGCAACATGTACACGACGTTTTGCCGCCATGAGCTTCGCTGCTCACTTCTCTCTGTCCGACAGGGCCGAAGCTACGCGTAATCAACACCGATGGAGGGATCCAATGGGGCACCCACTTTTCGTAAATAATATTTGAATTTTTTTTAGTACTTCAATGTTCTGTTTCTTTTTTACATATTTCTGTGGATAATAATCACCAAACTGTGATATATTTCACACAAAAAATCACACCAGAGTATTTGGAGTTGGTAACGAAAGTGTTCTAACACTAGTATAATTTTGGCTTCTACGCCATATAATTTAATAAATATTTAAATATATATTTAACGATATGTTTCAAGAAGTTTAACGTTTTGAAAATGATTATTTATTCATGATCGAATTATCGTTATAATTCAAATGATAACTGTATACATGATATACTTGTAATTCGAACAAATTCAGAATAAAATGAATATTTCTTGTTCATTATTTTTCTTTTATTATTTCTCCATTTTTAATTTATGATTCACAGTTTGGTGATTATTATCCATAAAAATATGTAAAAGAAGACAGCACATTGAAGTACTAAACAAAATGGCACGCCCCACACGCTAAGTGGGTGCCCCATTGGATCCCTCCATCGGTGTTGATTACCCATAGCCTCGGCCCTGTCGGACAGAGAGAAGTGAGCAGCGAAGCTCATGGCGGCAAAACGTCGTGTACATGTTGCCATCGAACAATTTCTCGATCTACTCGAAATGTATATCGTTCCAACACTTTCATCGGGCCGTTTCTTCTTCAGAAATGTCTACAGAATCCGATCCTGGGTAGAGTTTTCGTGCCGAACAAAAAACTTTTCATAAAAATACAAAAATATTGCGCAGAAACTGCTCACGTCGACACTTTTTTAAACTTTGACATTAATTTATTGCTATTTAGGACCAGAAACAATTAATAAATTGCATGCCACTATATTCGGGAAGCTCTCCTTTATCTTTTAACATCAATTAGAACTTTCTAACGTTTGTACTTTCCATGCAATACCTCATTTTTGTCGAAAATTTTGGGTTTTTACAAAAGTTCGTTTATTTAAAAAACTGAGGGTGATGGAGGAATTTAGTTTTCGGATTCTTGTTCAGGGAGTGAAGCTCTACAAGAATTTCATAGTGACTATAGGAACCCAGAAAAAAAGTTTGATTTTGTCGGGCAGTGTAATCAGCGGGATTTACTTCATCCTGAAAGTGATTCCAATTTTTAATTTGTGTCGGACGAACTATCGAAGACGAAGGAGTGTTTTAATTTATTCTGATGTTTCGCGATTAGGTGTCCGGTCGCATCTGTTTTTAAGATTGCATTATTTATATCCGACATCTACTATCTCGTATGGCCCGATGTAACGTGGATCGAATTTACTTGTTTCAGATTCTTTTTACACATGGACGTATTACTCCACCATAAGCTATGTCGGATTAGCTCACTTATCGTAATATAGCTTGTTACGTAATCAAATAAGATCCAAAAGTCGGCCTATTCTTTTCGGAGGGGAACGCACTACTGGCTGTTTCGTGGTTTTCCCGAAGATTAATTCGTAGGGTGTGAAATTCGTAGCTTCGTGAACGGAGGTATTTATATGAAATCATGGCAAATGGTAAGTAGAGGTCCCATTCTTCATATGACTCGATGTGTTGTTTTAGATATTCTGTTAATACAATATATGGCTCCTTTTTAACGACCCATCTCGGCAACATGTAGCATTAGTTTCCCAAGAAACTAATGCTTACATCTATCGAAATGGATTTTGCTGTCCCACGTATTGCAATGAAATGACTCGCGGACGCGTCAGCTATTATCATGGCTTTAATATCTGATAAAGCAACTGCTAACCAATACTTTTTTAAATTTTCTCGCATAGTTAAAATGTAGCGATTTCCATTGATTGTTTTTGGAAGTAGTCCAAATGTGTCGATGGCAAGTTCGTCAAAAGGTTCCAGAGATATTGATATTTTTCTTTTAACCCTTTCGGTACGGAGGACCTGGCCGCGGTTATACATTCGTGGAACGAGGAAGTTTTCCGCGAGAGTGGTTGCACTGTCCGACAGCGTAAGTCGCGAAAACATGTTTTGCGGCATTCATAGAAATCTCGAGCGTGATTGACACTAAACTTTTCATTCCGACCGCGACATCGGTGACTGACGCGGAATTTAACGTGTTTGAAAAACATTTCTAAAATGTTTACACTGCTTTGTCGTAACTTAAACCAATCCTCGGCAGAAAACCGATTTCGACGGAATCTTATCTCGCGGGTCAGACGGAAGGACGGACAAAACAGGCATGGCGCTTAACGTTTTAAAATCATATCTTTTTCTTTACAGTACATTAATTAAAGTAAATGGCATTGATATAAATAATATGGTCCAATATCACAAAATTAAAATAAAGAACAAAACTAATAGTGTAACATAATAAATAATAAAACTAATAGTGAAATATAATCAACGACAAAATTAATAGTGTAACTTGGTGTGTTAGTTTTCGAAACAAGGGGAAACGCGCAAGCCCACATTACATTGTTCGCACTGATACTTGGATTCACGTCTCACACCACCGACTGATATATCGAAGGAAAATGTCCCCCTGTGAGCCTTGTGGGATAATTACTTCTTGACTTGCTGCACCGATGATATTCATGATTCTTGTGTGTTATTTTTCTAATATTTCCTTAATCAACTGAAGGTGAAATTTCGCCATTGAGATTTGTTTTTTTGTGGTGTGCTTATATAGGCAGTATGCGTTCCACACGCAAATGTCGATCAAGTGGAAAAAGAGAGTATTTGCGATACCACTTTAAACTTTTGCGAGTTGCATCGATAGTAATTATCACCATATCTGATTTATCGATTGTACCCATTGAAGAGTTATAATCTATTACGCATTTGGGCTTTAGAATAATTTCATTTTTTCTTGACTTCTTAGGTACTTCTGCAAATTCTGCGGTATGGATAGTGTGAGAAGCATATCAAATTTCTTTCTATCAAACCATTTCATTGCAAACAGATTTTCAGATGAGCGGAATACTGCCTCTTCTTTTTTCAATTTATCAGTTATTTTAAGCATCTCTTTCCGTCTTCTTTGCACAGTGCCACAAGCGTTCGTACTTTTTTCGTGGAGTAGGTTGAACAATATGGGACTGGAAAACCAGTTGTCCAGATAAATAGTATGGCCTTTGTTTAGAAAAGGTTGCAAAAGCGACATTACAATGTTCCCTGGCTTTCCAATATATTGATATTCGGTAGCTACAGTAGCACTAGCCCCACAATAAATGATTATATCTTGGATATAATCCGTCTTGCAGTCACAAAGTAGGAATGATTTTGTATCAAACCTACTCCTTTTCGAGGGAATATATTGTTTAAACGAGAGACGGCCTTTGTAGAGGAGTAGACTTTCGTCTATACATAACCGCTGGTATGGCTGAAATGCATTGATAAAAAGATGTTCGTAGCATTTCCACTACTTCATTTATTTTGTGTAAACGATCGGCAGTGTGGCCGACTATGTCCGTAAAATGCAACATTTTCAATAATGAAAAGTAGCGATCTCTACTCATAATTTTACTGAAAATATCGCTTCGGAGAATCTTATCTTTAGACCAATATTCATTTAAGGATAACTTTTTGGTTCGCGTCATTAATAACGACGCAGCAATAAAACAGTATAATACATTCACTTCCATCCCTTCTGAAGCGTTCAAGTGATCTCTTTTGAGCTGTCGACACCGGTAATAGTTTGTTTTTTTCACAATAAATTTAACTAAATCTTTAGAAAAAAGCAGTCTGAAGCAACCCAAAATTCTCGACGAACGATTTAAATTGTTCCCTACTACTCCCGAAGGATGTGGCGTAAAATCATGAATTTTTGGACTAAGCTTCTTTGATGTCCATTTGATGCTAGAAGGAGTATCAATTCGTACTTCAGGCTCTTCTGCTTCTTCAGATACCGAGGTGCTAAGTACACGTGCTCGATTGTTCCTCGTTTTGCGAAATGCTAAATTATATTGATTTTCTTCATCAGAATCTCTTTTGGAATCAATGATTTCCTTTATTCATTGTTCTCTTTTCAAGCGTTTTACACTCATCCTGAAGGGAACTAAATTCAAATTGTAAGTTATACATAAAAAAAATTAACGATATAAGCAAACATTCCAATTTGTTTTTCGTAGCTTATCTATATATTATAAAACATATATAATTAAGGCACGCTGTTGACTGTTACTAATTATATATTATAATGGAACGATTAGAACAGCCGGGAATTTTAAACACAGGATAGTAAAGTAATGTGTACTATAGAGAGTAATCATACCCACATAACTTTCCGTTGGTGCTGTTCACGGTGTCCACATAAAGTGCCCACATAACTTTCCGTGGATGCCGCCAATAGGCGGCGGTAGTACCGAAAGGGTTAATTGATTTAAGGTTTCCGTTACACCCTTGTGACCTGCGATTAATCTACTGCAAGCTTCTTCTATTAATTTTCATCGAATTTCATCTGCTGGTGTGACAATGTTATTCGTGTTCGTAGGTTGTGGCAAAACTGGGCTAATATCTGGTTCGTCTCCATCAGTTGAACTGCTGTTCTCCTGGGATTTAGATTCGCAATCAGGTATAGACTAAGTTATACTTGGTTCACTGATCTTGGCAGGTGAGATTATTGGTAGATGTAATGGCGTAGATGAGGCTCCTGGGAGATTGTAGATGTGTGGTGTTTGCATCATTGTTTCTTCTAATCTTGGCTTCGCTGTTATCACAGTTTCATCTATTGAATTGCGTTTGCAAAAGATGCTTGGGTCGTCGATTTGGTTATTTGGCTATTTGGGCGTTTGGCTCTCATCGAGAGTGTGGGTTGTGGATGTCTTAAATGAATTTAACACTGTCTTAAATTCCCACGTTTTCGACGTTATGTTCGACGTTCTTTTCCTGTGGCTGAATAATTATTCTTGAGCGAATTTAAAGTACGTGAAAGATAAGCTATGAAAAATATGTCAGGAATGTTCTTCGTATGTCACACTTCTAGTGAGCATTTTCTATGACTTCAATCAACTTTCTACTTGACATTATTAAAACCCCAGAGTAACCATGAGAAGAAAATAAAATAAAACATTTGTCTACAAACTCCTATTAAAATTTGGACGAAACACGCAATAGAAATTACAAAAATATTAGTTTGCATAATTGCCTAAGTATTCTCCATGTTTTTTATTATGTTGACTTATATGACTAGACATTTTCGGAATAATAGAGAATGTTACCTTTCATCTTTTGTAATACACTGGTTTATATACACTTGACTAAACCAATTTCACACTAACCGATGATTTTCGAAAAAGGATTTCATAATTTTGGTATTTTAAATAATGTTGTACACATAATAAATCATCTCATAGGTGTACTTTAAAAGTAGCTGAAAAAATTCTTTTTAATGATAATATAATAATTTAAATCTCTCTCTGTAGTTTCGGGAAAATACTCTTTATATTATACTATGTTGTAATACCACATAGTGTTTGTTTTAATTAGTTTTATTTAATCTGATCTTATTTTTATTAATAAATATTTAGCGTTATTTATGAAACTTACATTTGTAGGATAGTAATGGATAAATGCCAGCTGAAAACGTGATCATTTTTTTATATCATTATACTCGAGGTAGGAAAGTTAATTCTTAATTCTATCAATTCAAATGAATTCTGCAGTATTTATGGAGTATTTTTTGTTTCCAATAGATCATTTTGGACATATGTTGCACAATGTAGTCATCGAGACGAGTTTTTCTATTTTTTCGATCGGATGTACAATTTACACGTTTTTGTCCCGATGTCGCGTTCAGTGATGGTTCGTGAAAGAAATTATTCGTAATAAGACTTAATTCTGTTTGTACTATGCACAGTATTGAACTATAAGAATTATACATATATCTGTTTGAACTGTTCAAACGAACACGGTAACATACAGTGTATTTGTATGTATGATAATAAGTTTGCTCGAAAAAATTTGAACGCAAATTGTTATATTAAGTTTAATGTACAATTCATAACTCCTACTATCGTATAGTTTAAAGCTAACGAGAAGACTTTTGCGACGAACATGCCCGCACTGTTTATAGTCATCTCCTCGTCAAATCTGAATAGTGCATATAGCGGCATGAGTACGAATCATGCATAATTAAAGTGTGGATAGTAAAGTATTATTATACTACTTTCATGCTTACTATAGCGAAGACAACCTGCAAAATTGACATCAATTTTTTCATCACTTTTTTAAATCGTGGGTTTAAACATCAATGTAGAGTATTATCAGAATCTGAATCATAATGTTTTATGTGAAATATTATATAATAGAATGAACCATCTACATCTCACAGTTGTATGTATTTACGTAACCGGAGGATGAAGTTTTGGAAATATGTAGTACCCGGGAAGGCTCATAAAGTGCAGAAATAAGTTAAATGTTCGACAATTTCCAAAATTACTAGTTTGTTATTCTTCTCAAATTTCCAAATATGTTGCAAATGTATCTTTTCGTTGGGAAGGATGAATTGGAGGAAGGATTGGAAGGATGAATTGGATAGTGGACTGTATGGTAAAAAACGCTGGTGTAATAACGCTAAATATGTTTTAACCAATAAGATTCGTCCAGAGGAGGTTATAGATGATATACAATAGAATGATGAAATGTGATGATGTGTCGTGAAGGTCATAAATGATACGATTAAGCGATCAATTTATGGCTATAAAGCTGTATCGAAATTTGCAAGCGCAATCGATTGTAGCGAAGCTAGGCTGCAAGCGCAAAAGTATTACAAGCGTAATATGAATTGCGCGCACAAGAGCAGAGAAGAATTACAAGCGTAACTATATGTATCTACGTAACAGTAGCTGATAACTGAGATGACAAATGAAAACTAGCCACGGTCGCGGTGTGAGGGCCTATTTATTTCGTTGTGAATATTGAAAACTAAGCAGCACTGAATGTTCGTTACAGTGCACGAGGGCAATGTCCTAACGAACAACGTTACATGGGAAACGACGGAAAATAAATAATGGTCGCGCTAGAATTCTTATGTGATTTTAGACACACGGGGCTATTTGTTTCAGCGTACTGGATCTGTATTGGAAAATTTATAGTTGGGTCGGGTTGTTGCTTGACAAATTTCCAATATTCGGAATCAGCAACGGAATCGCCAACATCTAATTTCACCACAAATGAAGAGTTGCATTAAATGGAACATTCAGATTGAGAATACTCCATTTTTTGTTACTGCAGAGCTGTGCATTCTTGGTAGTTTGCAGGAGATTTCTTGTACTCTACGCGCCCGAAATAACTAAATGTGTTTCTGTAATGGTTATAATATATGGAGGAAGAAAAGCAGTACAACGCCCACTCTTATGTTATTCATCGAAACCAAATTATTCGAAATGCATTAATGATACTACTGCAGCTTGGTTTCAGTAGTCGAAGACAACTATGGCTGGGCTATTAATTATCTCATATCTTTCGATATTAATTATAGGTAAATATAGCCATTTTCAAAGCATGGTCACAACTATCAACCTCAATTTCCAAAGTATTTCGAAATTTGGTTCCAAAATTTCAAATAGTGTGATATACATAACCAGAAATGTAACCTGCAGTGGATACATTCTCAATAAACCGGCAACAAATATTAATCACATAATGAAAAATACCAAGATTGCACGATTCCTACTAAACATTCAAGTGGAAATATAGAAAGCAGGAATTTGTTTGCTTGAAGATTTACGGCTTTAATCGTCAGCAAAAACCGATTGGATCAATATGGAGATTGAGTGATGCAGTTTTCATGCCAAGATTCACGTCAGTGTTCAGCAGATATCTCGAAGACTGGTTCTTCTGCTTGAGACTTTGTATGGCGCGATTGCGGAAGTAATCAACAAGAAAAGGAAGACTACATTGATCTGAATTTCGATGTACTTTTGGGGCAAGGATTTCAGATTTGATATTGGATCTTTCATACCGAACTTTCCTGGATTTGGTTAACAGTCTGAAACATTTACTTCTCGGGGTGAACAGGATCGGAAGTGATTGTGCGAAGTCGTGTATATTATCTATGAATCAAATTGTGCAGTAATGGCACTAAAAGTCATGTAGAAGCAAACTTGAAATCTGAATCGGTAATTTTTATTTACACGTCATTATTTGCTGTTGCTTTCCATTAGTTAAAAACTTGCAACCATATTTGGATAACAAGCAATACAGCTTCAGAGGATTGATTGCCTTGCTACTTATTTCTACATTCAAATCCTACTGCCACTAGAGATATTGCTTTCTTGAGTACGTTGATCAATTTACTGTCTGCTTCCGATTCTGACACGATTAAATCAAATACTCTAGATTTATAAAAATCCATGTTTATATGATCAATTTGGAATATTCATTCGATGAAATTGATAATGCAGATTTTCTAGTTGTAGCAAATTTTGCGAGGATATAACCTTGTTGTTGTCTATTAAGTAAGCTGCAAAGTTAAAAAGTAGGTATGTCGAATCTTTTCGAGCAAACTCAAGTATTTATAGTATTACAGAGTTAATGCAATTAATAAACTTATTTCTGAGGTTTTTCATAGTAGTGTTATTGGTTTAAACAGGTCTGTGATTTATATCGGACAGTATTTATCGCAGTTATTCTTGTGAAATGAAATCGCGTTGTATATTATGTGCTTGAATACGAACGCTGTGTATTTCGAACCTGCAATTTGGTACTATCACTGATTGTGAGACACTGCATTGGTTTAGGTTGAAGTACGGAAAAGACTCGGTCAGGAAAGTAATTTTTCATTCTTATTGGAGGTTTTTTGTAAACGTTTTTAAAAAAGACAGAAATGGTAAATGTTTATTGTTTACATAACAGTGCAATAGATTTCTCGCAATATTTTGGGTCGTAACATTCCAATTTCAAAAAATCCTTCTCGCTAACATTGTTTCTATGTGAAATGAAGTTATTTGCATAATTTGGGCTTGATCGAGTTTCGGAAATGCGTTCGAGACTAGTTTCGGAATGACAATATTTTTTAAGTAATTTTGACATTTTCGAATTTTGTGAACCTCATAGATTATTTAAAACATTATATTTTATTTAGGACAGTAATTTAAATAGTTAGAATGTTCAAAAATCTTATTTCTCTTTAATCAAAAATAATAAATTATCTTTGATATAATTAATCAAGTTAATGCGAATGAACTCCTGGGGCGAATTTTACTTCTCTATTATATCGTATTCTATAGATGCTATTTTTATCGTTGCTATATAGGATGCTCTTTTCTACTGGTACGTTTCGAAATGTGGTTCTGATGTTTTCATGACACTCAACAACTATCTGCTACCATCACGGAAGTTGTCGAGTCGTCTCATCGGATACAGATAACGGCTTTGATTGTGGTAGGCTTCAGCGAGGTTCGTCGTGATTTGGTAGAATGACATCATCCATTGGTTCGTTGAATTCCAAGAAATTTCTGAGAATTTACCTTGTCTTGGTACTGGAATTTTAAAGTCTAATGAACATTCGTTGATACGTAATACATATGTGGCATTATTGTTAATTGTACCATTATTTGTTAATTAAATTTAGATCTTACATGTGCAATTTTCAATTTGTTAGTGTGTACTATACGTAGATTACGTCCAATTAGTATTTCTATTCGGCAATAGAAATACTAATTTTCCTATTTTAGACTCTCTTTCATAAGTTAAATTAAATCTAATGGTTCATAAACTTCTTTAATTTGCAAATTTGAATTTTGTCGTCGTTTTCTATTTAACATTTCACCATAATTTTTAGGATTAGAATTTATTATATTGAGGAGGTGGGATCGGCGACGGGAAGAGAGAATTGAACCCGGTTACAATTAGACTATCTTTATTTACAATCGGAACTAAACTCGCGACGCTCGCGTACCGTTCCCGACGAGGGTTCTTACTGAACTAACCATTCGCTCACCGATGCATCCCATCCAGATCATTCTTTCTCATTCTCACGGTTCGCTTTCACTCTGTCCTGGCTAGACGCATTCATTCTACGCGACACTCAAACCAATCGTCTAGACATTCGCTCGACGCTAACGCACAGCATGCAGCCCGGCCCATTCGTCCAAACATTCTTACGCCTTAAAACTAAACACATGGCGGAGACGTGGCGCCGGCTTGTCGCCGCCACATCACCCCCCCGCCAGTGATTGACTCGATCACGAAACTTGCAATCGGTCCGGGAAACGCACTCTTCTTCCGGACCGTGTGGTGCGTAAACCCGCACCTGGTGGTACTACTATGGGGGGCGGCACCGCCGGACCCCGAGATGGTGGCGATGGTTGGGGCGGCTGCCCCGTAAACTCGCTCGGAGTGGGTGGTGATGGTGGTGTTGGTGGCCCCTCGGACTCTCCAGGTAACGCTGGCTGTGTTGCCCCTGGTATCGTCGGCGGTGCTGGATCTGTAGCCAGCAAGTACGCCGGCTTTAGGCGATCTATGGTCACTGTAACCGCCTTGTCCCGGATACTGAGGGAGTAAGTCCGGTCCCCTCGCTCGAGGACCCTGTATGGGCCGTCGTATGGCGGCTGGAGGATTCCTCGCACGGCGTCGTTCCGCACGAACACATGCTCTGCCGTGGCGAGGTCCTTGAAAACGAAAACTCGTTTCGTCGAGTGATTGCTGCCAGGCGTTGGGGCGAGGGTCGCGAAATGCTTTCGTAATCCCGCGACAAAATCCCCTGGCAGCGGCAGCGACTCCGCTCTCTGTGGGACCAGGAATTCCCCTGGTAGGCGCAGTGTCTCGCCGTAGACCAGCTCAGCTGCGGTGGATTGTAAGTCCTCCCTCCAGGCTGCGCGGATGCCCAGCAAGATGGTGGGAAGAACCTTTGTCCAGCTGACGTTTTGCTGGCAACGGATTGCTGCCTTAAATTGGCGGTGGAATCTCTCCACCATTCCGTTTGCCGCCGGGTGATAGGCCGTTGTCCGCCAGTGGGCTGCACCTGTTAGCTGCGACAATGCCTGAAACAAGCGCGACTCGAATTGTCGACCCTGGTCGGTCGTCACGCGCAACGGGGTTCCGAACCGTGAAATCCAACCCTCGTAAAAGGCGCGTGCCACGGTCGAAGCTTCTTGATCCCGAATTGGGAAAGCCTCGGGCCAGCGCGTAAAACGGTCGACGCAGGTTAAACAGTACCTGAACCCCTCTGAGACCGGAAGGACTACAATGTCTATGTGCACGTGCTCGAATCTTCCGGTCGGCGCGTCGAAACTTCCCGGCGGCGCGAAAACGTGCTTGTTTATTTTGGCGCGCTGGCACGGAACGCAACCGCGAGCCCAACTCCGGCAATCGGCTTTAACGGACGGCCACACATATCGTTCCGTCACGAGTCTCACCGTTGCTTTAACACCTGGATGCGCCAAGCGGTGCATCGAGTCGAATGCGGCTCGCCTGAATTGTCCCGTGACGAAAGGTCGCGCAATCCCGGTAGACACGTCACAGATCACTTCAGTGTTCGAATCGGGCGGGCGTATCCGTTTTAGACGTAAATTGTTTTTTATTTTCCCGCTCATGTACGCCTGAAGTTCCGCGTCGCGCTGCTGAGACTCCGCCAAATCGGTGTAGCTGAAAGACTCTACCACTTCTTCCAACCTGGATAGCGCGTCGGCGACGACGTTGTCCTTCCCGGCGATGTGGCGGATGTCGGTGGTGAACTGCCCGATGAAATCCAGGTATCTAAATTGCCTGGGAGAACATTTCTCGGGCTTTTGTTGGAAGGCGAAGGTCAACGGTTTGTGGTCCGTGTAGATGGTGAATGTTCGCCCCTCCACCATGTGTCGGAAATGCTTGATTGCCGAGTAAATGGCCAACATTTCCCGGTCGTACGCGCCGTAATTCCGCTCGGCAGCGCTGAGCTTCCTGGAGAAGAAAGCCACCGGCTGCCAATCCTTTCCGACCCGCTGCTGCAGTGCCGCACCTGCAGCAAAATCGGACGCGTCGCAGAACAAGGCGAGTGGCGCGTCGTCCCTCGGATGCGACAATAACGCCGCCTGCCTCAAACTGTCCTTCGCCTCGGCGAAAGCCGCGGTAGCTTCCTCGGTCCACGCCAACTTGGCGTTACCCTTGATGCCGTCGTGCAGTAGGTTATTGAGGGGCGCTTGTACCTGCGCAGCCCTGGGCATGAAACGCCTATAGAAATTTAGCATACCCAGGAACTGCCTCAGCCGTTTTGCGGTGGTCGGTTGGGGGTAGTTGGTGATCGCCTCCACCTTTGATTCCAACGGGCTGGTGCCTTTGGACGATACGGTGAACCCCAGGAATTTAACCTGCGCCTGGCCGAAAATGCATTTCGTCTCGTTGACGGTCACGCCGTACTTGTCGAGGCGTGAAAAAACTTCCTCCAAGTGGCGCAAGTGCTGCTCTTCTGTCGACGATGCCACCAGTATGTCGTCGATGTACGCGTACACAAAATCCAAGCCGCGCAGCACCTCGTCGATGAAACGTTGAAACGTTTGTGCCGCGTTTCGCAATCCGAACGACATACAGGGGAACTCGAATAGTCCGAAAGGGGTGGTTATCGCGGTTTTGGCGATGTCCTCTGTGGCCACTGGAATCTGGTTATACGCGCGCGCCAGATCTATTGTGGAGAACACCGTCTTCCCGTGAAGCGCGTGAGAAAAGTCCTCGATGTGCTTCACGGGGTACCTATCCGGCACCGTGCGCGCATTTAAAGCTCGGTAATCCCCGCACGGTCGCCAAGCGTCCTGTTCTTTTTTGGGCACCATATGGAGAGGCGATGACCACGCACTTTCCGACGGTCGCGCGATGCCGAGACGCATCATCGTCTCGAATTCTTGTCGCGCGTGCCTCAAACGATCCGGCGCGAGACGCCGGGGCCTACAAGCCACAGGCGGACCCGGCGTTGTGCGGATGTAGTGCACCGTTTCATGTTGCACTTGCACGGGTGTCCCCACTGGTCGCGTAATGTTCGGGAAACGTTGCAGCAATTCGTGGAATTTCGAATCACCGAAAATTGTCTTCACCGAGGGCGCCGATGGCCCGCACTCGCGCACTGAGCGTCCTGGCACCGTCATCGACGTCACCTGGTCTAAAAGTTTGCACTTTCCGACGTCCACCAATAGTTCGTAATGCGCGAGGAAATCCACGCCTATAATCGGCTTTGACACGTCGGCCACCACGAAACGCCATACGAAAACGCGATGGAGCCCGAAATCGAGGCTCAGCGTAACCGTCCCGTACGTGGCAATTTCCGACCCGTTCGCCGCATATAAAACGTAAGATGCGCGTTCGCGGAACCCGCGAGTTTTCGATCGAGGAAAAACGCAGAGATCGGCACCGGTGTCGATTAAAAACTGCGTTCTCGTTACTCGATCGGTGACGAACAAACGGCGCGATGGTGGGCAGTGGTCGCTGGCCGTCATTAACGACTGCCCATCTCGTTTCCCGACGCGGACCAATTGCATGGGTGTTCGCAACGGAACGCGTTCGCGCCGAACTTGTAGTGGTAAAAACACTTCCCGCCTCGTAGCGCGGTTCGTCGTTCTCGGGATAGCGATCGCGCTCGGCCCGGGGTGGATGGTCGCCGTTGGGAAAAACGCGGACCGGGGTTTATCTCGCGACGAATTGCTGCGAGCTCCTGCCGAAACGTCGCCGTGAGCTGTGCCATCTTCGAGCACAGTTGTTCCTCAACTTCGCACATATCCCTCGACGGCCGTGCGACGGGACCCGCAGAGGCCTCGGCTACCCGCGTGCGTGGGCCCATCGTGTCAGCGATGGTGTCGGCCAAGTCGGCCACTCGGTCGAGCTCGACGTCTCGCTGCGTCGCCAGGATGACCTGCATGCTCGCGGGGAGCCGGCCCAACCACAAGGTACGCAGTATCTCCTCCGACACGGCTGTTCCTCCCAAGGTCCGCAGGTGGCGTAAGAACTGCGACGGTTTGCGGTCGCCCATCTCCTCGTGCTCGAGGAGACGCCGAGTCTTCTGCTCCTGCGACGCCCCGATCCGCCTTATCAGCTCTGTCTTGAGCCTAGTGAACGGCTCAGCCGGGGGATTCAAGATGATTTCGCGGACCTCGGCCGCGTATTCTGGTTTGAGCGCGCCCAGGACGTACCCGAACTTCGTCTTTTCGGTCGTAACGCCGCTCGTCTCGAAGCTCGCCTCGACCATCGCGAACCACAGCTCGGGGTCGGTCGGCGAAAATTCCGGTATTTTCACCGCGACGCGGCTGACTGTCGATACGGGCGGGGATGCCATCGTACCGAATAAACGTGCGAATGTCCGTGTTCTCTTCCGAAAACTCCCGATCCACTGCCACGAAACCACGAACGAAATGCGACTGCAAAATTCGTGTCGTTCGCTTCCTTTAGATCACGTCGGGGTCACCAATGAGGAGGTGGGATCGGCGACGGGAAGAGAGAATTGAACCCGGTTACAATTAGACTATCTTTATTTACAATCGGAACTAAACTCGCGACGCTCGCGTACCGTTCCCGACGAGGGTTCTTACTGAACTAACCATTCGCTCACCGATGCATCCCATCCAGATCATTCTTTCTCATTCTCACGGTTCGCTTTCACTCTGTCCTGGCTAGACGCATTCATTCTACGCGACACTCAAACCAATCGTCTAGACATTCGCTCGACGCTAACGCACAGCATGCAGCCCGGCCCATTCGTCCAAACATTCTTACGCCTTAAAACTAAACACATGGCGGAGACGTGGCGCCGGCTTGTCGCCGCCACAATATCGTTCGTCGATAATTGTTCGACAGGGATTTCAGGTTGTGACGGTGCTTCTTGAGCTTCGGGAGTTGGGATGCGTAGATTATCTTCTCTTTGAAACAAGGACGTTTCTTCCATCCTTGTCCTTTTTCGTACTGGATCGAATATTGGCGAGATCTTTGACGAGACAGAAGATGCAATCCTTTTTCCTAATGACGGGTTGTATCTTGAATATCTATCCTTCGTTGTCTCTAGGTCGATGTAGTCGTCTTCTTTTTCCTAATTACGTCTTGGATCCAAGAGTCTTCTGCTGTTGTCGATGGTATAGTTCCCTTTTTATTTTCTACAATCGTCGGTTGTATAGGTAAGCACATTTTTGGTGGATTTCTAGATAGAGCATCTGCATTAACGTTGGCTTTGCCCCTTTATATTCTATCTCGTACTCATATTCCGCTAATTTCAACTTCCATTTCCACAATCTGGATATAGGATCTTTAATCGAGTGTAGCCATATTAAAGGTTTATGATCTGTGATGATTCTAAATTTTTGTCCTTACAAATATGGTCGAAAATATGAAGTACAATACACAATAGCTAAGCATTCTTTCTCTATGGTAGAGTATTTTTGAGAGGCGTATGCAATATTTATATAGGCAAGTCCTTTCTAACAGGTTCTTGACTAAGTATCCTTTTAGATAGCAGCTGCTGTGGGTGAAGTAGATTGTTTTCTTTTTTTTTGAGGATCTGATTACAGGTAGTAGAGGATTCAGTATAAAGTCTTTGCAGGAAAGTTGCAAGCAATATGCGCAACAAGTTAATCAGTCGAAGAAAGGCTCATGTTTGGGTAATGCTGTAAAAGAAGAATATGAAAACTTTGTGAATATATTCCACACATTGAATTTACTGCAGAAGACATTGGAAATATGGGTTCCGGTCCAGAAATAAGAAATCTAAAGTTGAAAAATGTTCTATGCGGAAGTCCTGAAATTTTAGGAAAAATGATATATGAAAAGTATGGCGCAAAAATTAGGTAAGGTAGATGATCCAGGTGGTAATATTATTTATATGATGAATTACAGAAATCATTTTGTACCACTTCTTAGTAATATTGAAAAAGATATAAAGAGAAGCATGAAAGTTTCTAGAGAGGAAGCTCGTGGTAATGTGATAGATTCATACTCGAACAATATTTCCAAATCTTACATTTCTATGCAACTACGAGATATTAAAAATAACTCACACAAACAAAGTGGTCATTCAAGGAGTACAAGTAAGGAAAATCGTGAAATTGGTGCAAGCTCTAGAAAACGTAAACATACTGTTACGGACAAAGATAGTAAGGTACCAAAAAGTGGGCACATTGATATAAATGATACTAGCAATGAGGATTCGGAATTTCTTAATGATTTACAAGATGGATCTAGACGGGATGGATTGAGTAATGCTTATCAACGTATACCTCATCAATTGATTGGACTTATGTATCAATTAGACTTGTCGATTCTTTGCTTACTAAGGAAGTCCATATATAAACATAAATATCCTTCATCATCTAGAAATTGAAAATGTAGACAAATATTATACAGATAATAATATTAGTTATGCCAGATTATTTACTAAAGAAAATCGAAGTTTCTCCATGAATAATTACCTTAATAGTTTTGTTAAACATCTAATCTCTAAGACAGATGATTTATCAAATGATATAGAATACCTTGTTATCTATACTAATTCAAGCTTGAATCTTGCGAAAGGAAACAGATTAAAAAGGGGACGATTTAAAAACTTTTATCCGTTTAAATTTGATAGCATGGAAGAACGTGATGTCATATTAAGAGACTTTTTCTTTACAAATGATAATATACAAGGGCGTGGTTTTTATCAATTTGCGCGAGATAAAATAATAAGAGATGAACTTTTAAAGCGATTAGAATTTTCGTCTGCTATGCAGACAGTAATAAAAGATAGGAAATATTCCCGGAAAGAAATAAAAGAAGCATCTTTGGATAAATTAGTATTTGCAGTTAATCAACCTAATAGAGAAGAATTGAACAGCATTATCAAAAGTGAAATGGGAAGAAATAGTAAAGTTCACGACGGTTATGTAGCATTACAAAAAATTGTGTTACGTGATTTAATAGCTTCAGAAAAAGATGGAAAACTTGGAAGTTATATATCTGAAATTACATATGGATCCAATTTATTAATGTCCTTCTTACACAATATGTTCTTGCGTAAAAACATGTTTCTCATCAATTTTGAGGAAAGAAACTATGGCATATCTGTTGACGTCACTATCAATTATAAAGATAGCATTACTTGTATAAAGCCTCACAATACAAATAATAGTATTGGTTATTATCAGTTATTTCCTTCTAAACGGCAGGAGAAAAAGAATACATTTTCTGTGAATAAGTGCTTCGCTCTTTTCATTGAAAAATTAGAAAAGGATGAAAATATAAAATATTTTGTCATCTATACTAATGCAGACCTAAATCTTACAGAAGAAAAGAAATTCAAATATGAACGATCTAAAAATTTCTATCCTTTACAATTTAATATAACATAAATATTAAAAAAAAAGGATATAAGATTTTAAAAGATTGTTTTTGTATAAATGAGAATGGTCTTTATCAATTTTCGCAAAAAGAAATGACAAGGCTTTTAAATTTGTTAAAGCTGCCACCTTTTTGGCAGAAAGAAAAAGAAGAAGGAAGACTTTCTGGCGAGAGTGAAAAAGAAATAAAAGAGAAATTTTTAGATAGACTAATATTTGCAGTTAATCAGTGTGACAAGGAAGCATTGAACAGTGTTATTAGAAATGGGATAGATGAGGGTAATGTTCCATATAATTGCGAAGAATTACATGAAATAGCGTTACGTTGGTTAGAATCTCACGAATTTGGCCCTATTACTAAGGGAATAATGGAAAAGTTTTTGGGAGATATAAAATATAATAGGTCTAGTTATCAGGAAATTGTAGAAAATATTGATGAAGAAATCAAATTTGCCAGAAGTGTAGTTGGCAGAGAAGGAATATCTGCATTTTATCAATTTTTAAGTTTCTTAATTAAGGGAGAAGGGAAAATATGTCGGGAGGTACTAAAGAAGGAAAGAATAAATTTAGCTACTATGTCGAGTATTTTGCATGTGACAGGAGCTAACGCTGCAAAAGCCTTTAAAGACTTACATATCCTTTGGTTTGATGAAGAAGGAAGTAAAACACAATGTTTAAAAACTCTGGAGAAAGAAGGAATAAATCTAACTAATATTTCCAGTATTTTGAATGTAGCAGGAGCTAATGCTGCAAAAGCTTTTAAAGGCTTATATGATCTTTGGTTTAATGAAGAAGGAGGTAAAACACAATATTTAAAAACGTTAGAAAAGGAAGGGATACGTCTATCTAATATTTCCAGTATTTTACATGGAGCAAGAGCTAAAGCTCCTGAAACTTTTACAAATTTATATGATCTTTGGTTTGATAAGGAAGGAAACAAAAGACTATATATAAAAACTTTAGAAAACGAGAAGATAAATCTGTCTAATATGTCCAGTATTTTGAATGGTGCAGGAGCTAACGCTGCAGAAGCTTTTAAAGATTTATATGACTCTTGGTTTGATGCAAGAGGAAATCAAACACAGCGTTTAAAACATTTTATTGAAGGCGAAGATGAGGGAAGTAACTTTACGTTGCATAACTTGTCTAGCATATTAAGTAGAGAAGGAGGCAAGGCTAAAGGTGCTTTTCAAGAGTTGCACAGCGTTTGTTTTAATAGCAAAGGACAAAGAACAGAGCTTTTAGAGGACTTCTACAACGCAGGTTTTAGACCAAGTAACTTATCCTCTATACTATGTGGAACAGGAGCTCATGCTTCTTTTACTTTGAAACAACTGCATAATATTTCTTTTAATAAGAAAAGAAAGAAAACACAGCTTTTAAAGGATTTTTACAATGTGGGTTTTAGGCCGTGCGATTTATGTGGTATATTGAGTGCAGCAGCGAATAGTTTAAAAGAATTTCATGATATTTGTTTTATAAACGAAACAAAAGAGTATTTGAATCGTTTCTTAATTGAGATGAAAGGTTTTACACCAAAAAATTTATCTAAAATATTGCATGGAGCAGCAACTAAGATTTGTTCTGCTTTAAAAGATTTTCATGATATCTGTTTTGATGGGAATGGAAACAAAACACAACTTTTAAATGATTTCCATAAAGCAGGCTTTATGCCATGCAATTTATCTAACATATTATCCATGACAGGAGATAATGCTACTTCCATTTTAAGAAATTTCCATAAATCTTGTTTTAATAAAGAAAATTGTTTAAATCATTTCTTAGCTGAGAAAGAGCTTTTTATGCCAAAGGATTTATCTAAGATTTTATATGCAGGAGGACTTGGTACTTGCCATACTTTTGAAAAGTTGCATGATCTTTGCTTTGATAAGGTAGGAAATAAAACAGATTATTTAAATAATCTTATAAAAAATAACTCGCCGAATGCGATACTTAATATACTATATAAAAAAGTAAAAAAAATTAAAAAAGCTCCTTTGCTTTCTTAGTAGAAACGGGCCAAAGGCAATATTGGGATAGTTCACAACAAAATGATCCTAAGAGAAAAACCCGTAAGTGTACTAGTAATCAGAGTAAGAGCAAAGGAGGTAGTAAAAATAGCAACAAGCTCTCTGGGATCTTCTAGATAAAAGAGGAGTTAGCGTGACATCTAGAGAATATCTTGATAGCCCGAGAAATAGCAAGAACATAGAAGAAGTGGTACAAGTAACCAATGTAATTCCTTTTATAGTTCGAAAACGTGAAATTGAAGAAGCACAGCAAACATGCAGGCCGTAGCAATCTTTGCCAAAACAATTGGTTAAAGGAGCAATTAATTTTATAATCCACGAGCTCGCTCTTGATTTTTCTGCTTGTGAAAACACCTGAAATTCATCTAAATCATTTAATAGTGGAAACAGTTATTTCTTCCTTGAGCCTTTTTGACCTTATAAAAACATAAAGTTAATTATTGTCGATGAAGAGCATGATTCGTCTTTTAAATAAGAACAGGAAATTATATACATACAATGCTCGAGATATGGCGATAATTTTAGCCAAATTTGAAAATATTCCGATCATTTTATCATCGACTTCTCCACTGTTTGAAAGGATCCATCATGTTAATAACGGGAATTGCAATCACGTGATGTTAACTAAGCGATTTGATGATGCAAATGGAACAGGCTATTAACGATACCTACAAGGAAGGGCTTTCTCCCACAATAATATGTTAATTTTGTTATATAGAAGAGGATAATTTATTTTTGTTAATTTTTTAAAGATTATTTGAGTAGTCTCACCGAAATATTTGTTTATAATAATAGATTTTAATTGTTAATTCGTCCACTGATAAGTTAAGATAGAGTTTGAATAAAGTTTATATATTGGGAAAAATAACGCTTTTTTTCCACCTTCACCGACGCGAACCCCAGTGTTACATTTTTCTAAACTGCAGAGGAAAGACGCAACTAGCAAGCAATTCGTAAAATTGTAGATATGAAATTCGGCAGGGAGCGAACAGCTCGCTTTGCCAGTCCAGTTCTCTATAAGCGCATTTCCTCTCTGTCCGACTACCTTGCGCTCTATACGTGTATTTTCGATTGGTCTGGTTCCCTAACGTCTAATACGTCCATTTTAAGTCTGAACGTCTTACGAGCTCAAATAGACTTCTTTAAGACATCATATTTCAGACGTTGAAACGACGCCCGAAACAAGATTATTTAAACAAGATTTTACAAGATTTTTTCCCTCGTAATAAGACTTAATTCTGTTTGTACTATACACAGTATTGTACTATAAGAAAATTATACATATTTCTGTTTGAATCGTTCAAACGAACACGGTAACAGAAAGTGTATTTGTATGTATTATTTATAATAAGTTTGCTCGACAAAATTTGAATGCAAATTGTTATATTAAGTTTAATGTACTACGCTACAATTCATAACTTCTACTAACGTATAGTTTAAAGCTAACGAGGAGACTTTTGCGACGAACGTGTCCGCACGGTGTATAGTCGCCTTCTCGTCAAGTCTGAATAATGCATATAGCGGCTTGAGTACGAATCATGCATAATTAAAGTGTGGAGTCGTATAAGTGTGGATAAAGTATTACTATACTACTTTCATGCATGCTATAGCGAAGACAACCTGCAAAATTGACATCACTTTTTTCGTCACTATTTTAAATCGTGGGTTTAAACATGAATGTAGAGTATTATCAAAATCTGAATCATAATAATGTTCTATGTGAAATATATAATAGAATGAACCATCTACATCTTACAGTTGTATGTATTTACGTAACCGGAGTATGAAGTTTTGAAAATATGTAGTACTCAGGAAGGCTTATAAAGTGCAAAAATAAGTTAAATGTTCGACAATCTTCAAAATTACTAGTTCGTTATTTTTATAAGAGTTTATGTTGCAAATATATCTTTTCGTTGGGAACTCTAGTAGTGTTGGAAGGATGAATTGGATAGTAGACTGTATAGTAAAAAACGCTAGTGTAATAACACTAAATATATTTTAACCAATAAGATTTGTACAGAGCAGCATAATATACAATAGAATGATAAAATCTAATGATGTATCATGAAGGTCACGAATTTATACGATCAAGCGATCAATTTATGATTACAAAGCTGTAGCGAAATTTGCAAGTGCAATTGATTATAGCGAAGCTAGGCTGCAAGCACGAAAGTATACAGACACTGGACTGCAAGAGCAGAGAACTTAGAGTTATATATATATATATACTAGCGCAACTATATGTATTTATATATATATACGTAACAGTAGTTGATAACTAATGCCACGTTCGCGGTGTGAGGGCCTATTTATTTCGTTGTGAATATTGAAAACTAAGCAGCACTGAAAGTTCGTTACATTGCACGAAGGCAATGACCTAACGAAGAGCGTTGCATGGGAAACAACGAAAAATAGGTAACGGATTTGATATTGGGATTATTGGAAGGTGATAAATACATTGCGACGTTGCAAAAAAAAGACTGTTTGAAGTGTTTACTACGGGTTGTCTACCTTGACGGGCGTCGAACTCGAACAGCTGAGCTCGACTTAATGTAAAAAAACTAACGTCGGGCTAGAGTTCTTATGCATCGATCCAAGTGATACGAGTAAAGAGGAGGTAATGTACTGGCGATCTAAAATTGTTCGATTTGATTTTAGAGATACGGGGCCATTTTTTTCAGTGTACTGAATCTGTATTGGAAAATTTATAGTTGGATCGGGTTGTTGCTTGACAAATTTCCAATATTCGGAATCAGCAACGGAATCGCCAACATCTAATTTCACCACAAATGAAGAGTTGCATTAAATGGAACATTCAGATTGAGAATACTCCATTTTTTATTACTGCAGAGCTGTGCATTCTTGGTAGTTTGCAGAACATTTCTTGTACTCTACGCGCCCGAAATAACTAAATGTTTTTCTGAAATGGTTATAATATGGAGGAAGAAAAGCAGTGTAACAGAGTAGTCGTTGGTTTCAGTAGTTGAAGACAACTATGGCTGGATACGACAACGATACTTACCTAAGTATTAATTACAGGCAAACTTATTTCTGAGGTTTTTCATAGTAGTGTTATTGGCTTAAATAGGTCTATGATTTATATTGGACAGTATTCATCGCAGTTATTCTTGTGAAATGGAATCGCGTTGTATATTATGTGCTTGAATACGAACGCTGTGTATTTCGAACCTGCAATTTGGTACTATCACTGATTGTGAGACACTGCATTGGTTTAGGTTGAAGTACGGAAAAGACTCGGTCAGGAAAGAAATTTTTCATTCTTATTGGAGGTTTTGTAAACGTTTTTAAAAAAGACAGAAATGGTAAATGTTTATATTGTTTATATAACAGTGCAATACATTCCTCGCAATATTTTGGGTCGTAACATTCCAATTTCAAAAAATCCTTCTCGCTAACATTGTTTTTATGTGAATTGAAGTCATTTGCATAATTTGGGCTTGTGATCGAGTTTCGGAGATGCGTTCGAGACTAGTTTCGGAATGACAATATATTTTTCAGTAAACTTGACAATTTCGAATTTGACGAACGTCATCAATTATTAAAAACATATTTTATTTGGGACAGTAATTTAAATTGTTCGAATATTCAAAAATCTTATTTCTCTATAATCATAAATAAATTATTTTTGATGATATAATTAAATAAGTCAATGCGGGAGAACTCCTGGGGCGAATTTTACTTCTGTATTCTATCGTATTCTGTAGATGCTATTTTTATCGCTGGTATACAGGGTTTCTCAAAATAATATTACTTGAATTGACCTCAGGAACCCTCCATTTCCGCAAGTAACATAATTTTGGAACACCCTCTATATGGTGTCAGAATGTTCACTTTACTGTACACTAGAGGTAAGCAGGGATCTGAGATTTCAGGTTAGAATCGGGTCGAAAATTTTCTATGAGTTGGGGTCAGAACCCGAAACTTGGGGTGCGGTCCCCCGCAGCGCCGAAGCAAGATGATTCATGGGGGGAGTATAAATCTCCCCCCCCCCGGGACGCGGCTGGCCACCGCCATTCCATCCTGGTGGCCGGCCAGGCGAAGGGGAGTCGCGGTTGTGTTCTTTGAGAGTTCCCGTGGCTCTCCCGCTAATCGCCAGCGTCCTAGGCCGCCGAAAAAGAGGTAACCAGGAATCTGAGATTTCAGGTTAGAGTCGGGTCGAAAATTTTCTTTGAGTTTGGATCAGAACCCGAAACTTTGGGTCCCGAAATGTTCAAAAATATAGTGTATATTACATATTACATGTTACTCGTGAACTCGCCGCGAAATCTATATAGCGGGGCGGTGTCCTTCGGGAGCTGGTTTTGCAAGTAGCACCTTGCTTCTGGCTCCTGGTGAAACGCTGACGAGTGTATTTTGTTTGTTTATGCTGGGATGTTGGATCCGTTGCAGCCTGTATTCCAGACTTATCAAGTGAATTATGTGATTGTGGTTACCTGCAGGATGTAAAAAATTCATTTTAATGAGTGACTGAAGGAGAAGAATTTGCAAAAGAACTCCGGCTTGAGAGGATGCCGTTGAATAATATGGTAAATAATATGATTATATTGTTACGGTGACTTGTCCAAAACAAGTCGCTGTAATGTGAAACTGCCCTGTTGTGAACAACTCCTTAAAAAATAATAGAAGATAGGGGTTGCCACGGAAGAGTGTTACCAACGGACAATCGGAGAGTCGAAATCGGTCCGTCGAACGAGCAACATTTCAAATTGAAAGATCTGAAATATAATCGTATTGAGTTGTATTATAGTTTATGTTCTTTATTGTAAATAAAATGCCGCGATGCGAGAGAAACGGAGTGATTCGCAACAATATGATAAGTAGAGGATAGGTGTGGAGAGGAAAGGAGGGTAGGGTGAGTCAGTGATGAGGAAGTGGGGGTGTTAGATTGAGTGAGTAGTGGTGTATTGCCATTTATTGCTTTGGGTGTGTTGGGGTCAAGTCATGTTGAATTAGGATTCTACGTGGAAAAGTGCTGAGAGTCGGAGTTAACTATTTGTTAAGGCTCGAGAATTAGTAGGTTTCAAGATTATTGGAGTTAGGAGGAAGGGAGGGAAAGAGGAGTTCGTTGTTATGATTGTTGTACTTTGTTGAGCTTGTAGCTCCTGTAGTGGTTGTTGCTCTAGATGACGTGAAGAACTTCAACGTTGAGTGTTCTGTTGAGCAGAGGGAGTGTACAAGATCTGTGTGTATGGGCTATAATTGCCGCAGTTTGTTGGTTAAAGTTGCTTGAGATGCGTCAGGAACGGGGGTAAATGAAATGTAATTATTGGACGTGCGAATTGTAAAAAGAGATAATAGGAGTGCAATGCATGCAACCGCGCAGGAACATTTGCTATGTTACGAGTCGAGGGCCAGGCAGCTTTGCGTGGTCAGAGGTTCGATGCGATTGGGATTTTTTATAAGGGAGATTGCGTGGAGTAGGTATAGGAGTTGCGTTCTGCAATCAATGGCGAGGGGAAGGCTGAGCCGGGGGGGTAAAGGGAAGGAAGCATCATCGTGAGCGGCACGCGTCGTGTGGAGGGGGGAAGTTACCGATAAGGAGTTTTGCGGTTTTGCATCCGGAGAGGCTCTCGGACGCCTTACCCGGAAGTTGCTTATCTTGCGAAGCGATATCGGGGATTTTGGTTTCGTTTATTAGATTTCTTAAAGTATGGTTTTTTTATCTCGGTATAATATTGTAGCGAGCGAGCGAGAGAGAGAGAGAGGGGAGGATGCAGCGGTTGTTCTCGCTCTTGCAAAAGCGATGCATGATTTTTCTCGCGCGTGCGTTAGGCGCGACGCATTTATAGAAGTTTGTGGTTTTGTATCCGGAGAGACTCGCGGATGCTTTACCCGTGATTTTGGTCTCGTTGAGATTTCTTAAAGTAAGTTTTTTTTATCTCGGTATAATATTATAGAGAGCGAGAGAGGGGAGTATGCAGCGGTTGTTCTCTTTTGCATCAGTTTTTCTCTTATGGACGATATGGACGGAGAGAGAGAGATGTATTTTTTGCCTTGCAACGGTTTGTTGCCACATCCTTTCCATGATTAGTGATTTTGGAAGTCTCCTTATCCGGTTTTTCTTTGCAGTAACGATGTGGATAGAGAGAGATGTATTTTTTCTGCTTTATCGTTTTTGGAGAGAGAGATGTATTATAACGATGTGAGAGAAGTGCATGTATGCATGCTAATAAATAGGTTGTCGAAACACGACGTGCGTTAAACGGCTACCATACTGTGTGCACATTGTGACGACCAAGTTTTTTAAAGAGAAGTGTGTATATATCTTGAAAGATGTTCGGGATCGATTTCATTATAGACATGGATGGGTTTAGTTTTGAAAAAAAATTTATTTGCAAAGAACTTGCCATAATTAATGTTCATTCCGGGGAAAGTAATTTGTTTGAGTTTAAGTTAGATTACAATTATAATGATTTAACGATGGCAGATCGAAAAAGTGCATGGTATGCAACAAACTTCCTGCACGGAATACCATTTAAAAATTTTAGTGGCAAGATTAATTATCGGAACGAGGATATTGGAAACATCATAAAAAAATTCATACGGCCATATAAAGAACCCATAATTGGATACAAAGGAGGGAACATCGAACGAGACATTTCATTAAAAACTGGTATAAAATCTAGAAACCTGGAGGATTTCGGTTGCCCAAAGTACGATATTTTAATAACTGACCCGTCATATGGAAAATTCAATAGTCCGTGCAGGCTACATTGCTGGATACCAAAAAAAGGATTCAATAAAAAATATCATTGTTGTTTGAGTGAGGTTCGCGTTTTTAGAGAATGGCTGCTTAAATTAAAAGGTAATTTTTTCTTTTTATTTATTTACAAATGATTTTCATTGTCTTTCTACTACATCTTCTTTTAGAGAGGGAAGATGTATTATCGGCGTCGAGGGTGGTGACGCCAAACGACGAATAAAAAATGTAATACAAAGTTTAAGGAAGAGGCAGTTTGCGATCACCATGAGAAGAGGTATGTGGAATAATTGTTATTTAAAAAATTAAAAATTAATTTTTAATAATGATTATTTTTTAATTAACAGCGTCTTCTTGAAGAGGAGGAGGAGGAGGAGGAGGCTTACGTTTGTCATCAACGGCTCAGTATTACTGTGCCCTCAGCGAGGAGCGCGTCTTTTGGAAGTAGTTCATGGAAGGTAACGTATTTTTTCCTTTTTTTTAGTTACTATTATTTTTTCATTTCCATGGTACTTTTTGTAGAAAGAGATAATGATGGACTATCGACGCGAGGAGGATAGACTTCGAAGTTTCGAATTCTGGCCAATTGAATATATTCAACCGGAGGAACTTGCAGCCGCAGGATTTTACTATCTGGGTCAAGACGATTTTGTCGCATGTTTTGCATGCGACATCGAATTGCATCGGTGGCAACACAACGACAGGGCTATGTCGGAGCATCACTTCTGGTCGAGGAATTGTCCATATGTACTGGGGGAAAATTGCGGCAACGTGCCGATCGATGCTCATCCCACAATCATTTCAATATCACCATCAAGAAGCGGTGTGGACGAGTGCGGAATCTATGATTATACCATGGACGAGAAGAGGTATATATGTATAACAAATGTTATTTTAAAAGAAATTAAAATTTATTTTTTAATAATGATTTTTCTAATTAAGAGCGTCATCCTGAAGAGGAGGAGGAGGAGGAGAAGGAGGAGGAGGAAGCTTGCGATTGTCATCAACGACGCGTTGGTGAAAGAAGAGGAAGATTATATATTGATGTCGATCATGTTTCAAAATTTTAGTAAAAAGGATTTTAATAAAAAGGATTTTAATAAAAAGGATTTATTTAACATACATTAATATACATTTTTTTAAAATACCCACAATCCTATCCAAAATTTCCCTAAAAATTATAGTTATTTCTTATTGTAGCTATTCGGTTAGCGGTTTGTTCAGGGGAAAGAGAGAACATCTTTTATGATAGGGCATGTACATTTTTCAAAAAATCATATTAGTTTACAATATTATTTTTCGCATTTATATAATTTTTCTAACAATGCTCGTCAACGGGTTGTATTCCACGATGCAGTCGTGTATCATCAAGCAGTATGCAGCCGTCGAAGGTAGGACATCCTTTCGACATTCGAATTCGATTCGCACATCGATGGTCGCATTTTTCAGCGCTTCGTTTTGTCGCGAGCAATCGATGACTACGAACGGTCCATACAGTAGAAAGTCGATTGTATTCAGTAACACCTCACCGTCGTTTTCATAATAGGACTCTTGAAATTTCGCGTACATGTCATAGAGCAACGCGTATTTATCCTTTTCGAAATCGATGTTTAAATCGTCGTAGGGATACATTTCCGAGTTCAAGTAAAGTCGAATATTAGATAAGAAGCAGGAATCGAATTGGGTAGCGTTTTTCTTTAAATCATTTTTCCTTTTGGTTTGTAACGCGAATATCACGTATCGCGGTTTTTCCATTTGCGGAGCCGTTTTTATCGCCCACGTGTGCTTCGTGGTTGTTTGCAGCATCGGATATTTGTACAGTTACACACAACTTGTGTATTTCATCCAAAGCGACGTGCGGCATTCTCCATTGAATTTTATACAAATCCAGGACAGGTTTCGCATTGTCGGACCAGCTTCGTAACGCGTTAGCGTCGTTGCGCGCGCGAATCAAAATCAATTCGTGCCGAGCATTTATTACAACGCGTTTGTAATCTTCGCAGAAGCCTAGCAATGTGTTCATAGGCACGCAAAAGTTGAAATTTCGAAAATTCGTAGGCGTTGCGATGAGATTTTCCCTCCGTTGATCATCGTTCCTGTACATCCAGCCTGCGTTGGACAGCGCGTTGTTCTTCGTAATGTTCAGACTCGCATAATTCTTCAAGGTCGTCGTTGTACCGGGATTTCTGGACCGATCGATTTCCACTCCGTTCAGTTCGTAACGTATTTCGTCGAACATATACGCCACCGCATTGTTGTCTAGAGCTACTGTGTCGTTGGCCAATTCTCCCGGTAGGCTGAGTCTTCCCTCCACGTATAGGAAGCTTTTACACGGAAGAGTGTACAAGTCTTGATGTTGAATGGGTATTCTTATCTCATCGCTGTTTCCAAACGTAGTGTTGGCGTACGGATTGTAGGTGTGCAGTTCGATCTTAGTTATTCGATTGTCGAAGATCGGTGCTTCGGAGATGTTAAAAATGTCGTACGACATGATGCGGGGGCGTGCGATTACTTGTTAACGACAAATCCCAACGATTGTAGATATTTAACGTTTCGTGCAGTTAATTTCCTCGTCTTCTTCTCCTTATTATTATTGTTATTATTATTATTTTGGAACGATACACCGTCTTTGAAGCTTGGCGTATTATTGTGAATTAGCATGACGTTTCTTTACCGAGGTTATGAGATGGTTCGACGAACGTGCAATCGTATCGTGATTTCTTCGTTTCGAAAATCAATTAAACGTCCCGACTGGTCCACAATGCGAATCGTTAAATCATCCATTGACCGTGTGACGATCGGAAGGTAAATGACTCGTGCCGGCGTTTCCCATATTTTATACCCTGGCGACACGTTGGGCGGGAATACGTGTATCGTGTGAACCAGTTTCCCGTTATCGTACGAACCGGTGGTTACGTTGCATTCTATTCGAATAATATTCGTATTAATGATATTCACGGGGGTGTCCGATATATGCCATGTGTTTGGTGATAAAACACGATTCATAGAGAATCCTAGAATAGGACCCACGTTATTAGGCTTTGTAAAATTTATCTTATATGCGCTTTTAATTTCGCTTTTCATAGTATTGTTGTTCGCTCGCAAGATCAGCGGGTATTCCGGATCGTTCTTATCTTTGGCTGCAGGATACCGCATGCTTATCTCGCGCCTCAAGTAAGCGTTGATCGCCTCCAGTTCGTACGAACCATCTGGGATGCTTATCTCTTCATCTTTGTCGTCGAAATAAAATTTATTGTTTCCAATATTCGAACTGATGTTTGGTATTGTGTAATAAGTTTGTAAATCGAGCAGACCCAGTTCGTAGTTGGCATTGCTCAGATCTATAGGCGGGAAGTACTTGGACGATAAGACGTTACTTCTTCCCGATAACGTGAACGTGTAGGACATTCTTGCAGCGGCGGTAGAATGATTAAAAATGCTATGTCAGAGATTCTCGCAAAAATTTTACACATAATTGTCCACATACGCTTTCGTTGTAATTTTGATAATTCTTGCGATTGTATGAGATTACCACGTTCGGTCCGAAGTATCGAATTAATTCGATTGGTGGTTGAAGATTTCTAAAACTATCGAAGTAGCTGATTCGCGACTTGTGCTTTATATATGCAACCCAGTGTGTTCCTGGACCATGACTGCTATCCAGATTGACTATTCCTCGTTCATTTATCCATATCTTTTTTGGCAATTCATCGAGCATGAAAACTCCGTGAAAATGTGGTAATTTTCTACAGACAATTTTCAATTCAAGATCCGTCGTTGAGTTATCTTATTTTTCCTTTCGTTTTTTTTTCTTTATTCCTTTCCCACGCTTGTACGGTGCAAGATACACTCCACGGCCCTCCATGGCACGATTGTGTCGTTCCAATTCTTCCAATTGTTTCTTCGCAGCTTTCGCCTCGTTTATCGTTTTAGCCACTGCAGCAGCACCGCCTGACAATGCTCCCAAAGCTCCCAAAGCAGGAAACAGCAGCGGTAGAAAACCACCTCGTTTGGCAATTGGTAGAATTCTTCGAATATTGTAGCTACTGTCGTTCTTCTTCTTCTTCTTTCCTTTGACCGCTCGTTGACGCTTCTTCCTTATCTGACCCATACCTAATCTTGTCAGGGAATGTCTTTTACCAGTCTGTAGCGGTATACAGAGCTGTTTCTTACCAGTCTGTAGCGGTATACAGAGCTGTTTCTTGCCAGTCTGTAGCGGTATATGAAGCTGTTATGTCAAAAATTCTTTGATTGATAATGAACAAAAAAAAATGTACGTGCGTTAGTTACATGGAGATGTGCTCTATCATTTGAATACGAGAAGACTGATATCTATGATGCTTGAGTTCTCGTATAAATACCTTATCGTTCGAGAAGAAAATTTAGCATAACAAAAGACAGTCGAGAGAGAGCATGCGTTTCGTACGACAGTCCTTGAATATCCGGGTTCCGACCTACCGCACGTTCGACGACCATGATGAGATAATTCGGAAGCATGGGCCATTGCTACAGAGTACTATACGATGCGTGATAAGCGGCCCGTCGGGATGTGGTAAAACGAACGTCATGATTAGCCTGTTGGAAAGTCCGAATGGACTGCGATTCGCAAATGTGTATGTGTATTCGAAATCGTTACGTCAGCCAAAATATCAATACTTGAACAACTTGTTCTCGCACGTGGGCAAGGACGTAGGTTACTTTGCCTATTCGGACAACGCGGACGTGATTCCCCCGGCGGATGCTCGACCGAATTCGATATTTATCTTCGACGACGTTGCTTGTGATGAACAGGACGTTATGAGAGAATATTTCGCGATGGGCAGACATTCGCACGTCGATTGTTTCTATCTGTCGCAATCATACGCGAGAATACCCAAACATTTGATGCGCGACAATGCCAATCTATTGATTATATTCAATCAAGATGCCATGAATCTGCGACACGTTCATCAGGATCATGTGAATACCGATATGTCGTTCGAAAGTTTCAACGCAGTTTGTTCAAGGTGTTGGCGAAACAAGTATGAATTCCTTGTAATCGACAAAGACAGCCCTGTGAACTGAGGACGTTACAGACGCGGATTTAACGAATTCGTCGTGCTGTGATCCAGCTCATTTGGACGGTAAGAGGTGTCGGTGTCACATCGTGCTCCCACTCGATATGCGTCCGTCAAAGAAAAACCTGCGAGCTGCCATCGTTAAGGAAATAGCTAAGACCAGTGACGTCATACGTAAAAAGAGTTTAGCCTTGAAAGTTGGGAAAATGGATGTACAGTCCAACATTGAGACGAATTTACGTCCGATCGTGGAACCGTTGAAACAGCTGGTTCAAAATACAGCTACGGAAGCGAAAGATAATACATCAAATGCTGACCGATCGTTGAATTTGCAAACACAGCAGTCGCTGTTCTCTGTGAAGAAGAAGAAGAAAGTGGAGAGAGAATTTATTAAGAAAAAGAGGACACACGATGAAGCGGCATTAACTCCAAGGATGCATTTGAAAAAGAAGAAGAATAAAGTATATTCCTCCATCGGTGTCAGCGATGACGTCGACGACGACGACGACGACGACGACAACGATACGGACGGCAATATGATGCTCGAACCAACACCTTCAATGCATCAGGAGGTAGCTCTCGAATCATCTCCAACGGCTGCAACATTGTTGGAATCATCGGTGCGAAATATTTTCAGAAGTCCTGAAAAGCATGGCGACGAATACGAGCATTTGTTCAGTAATCTTGGACCTTTAGCGAGCGAATACTTGAGAAATTTCTTTAGCGGGCCGCCGAAAAGTCTGGACAATGTGTACGGAGTGTATTTTCATAATAACAAACTCATGCTTGGAAACGTTACGTTCGACGTGGAAAGCAACGATGATATTGTTATTAATAAAATTAGGTACAGAGGAACTCCAGGTCTCCACGAATTGATATTCAAAAGAATACCCAACGAGAACCTGTACACCGAGAATGATAAGGAAATTTATAGAAACATTCTCATCGCTACGCATGCGCACCGACGTGGTAATCAGATAATGGGAAACAAGGGCTACAAGTACAAAACTATTATAGGACCAATGTTCTCAGCGTTACGTGGAAAAGGTATAAATATTCCAACGATGATGATGCGTGTAACCAACAATCCGGTCGATTATGTGCATTGGGATGACCCAAATGAGCTGGTAGATCGTTTGAAATTGTTGATTGCATCGAAAAATGCTGGCCATACCAACCACAACAATGAAATAACATCCATAATCGAAGAACTTTGCGAAGCTGGATTGATTATAAATTAAATTGCTCGAATATTTATTACGTTAGTGACGAATGAAATGCCTGTTGGTAAATTTATCAAATGGTTCGATAAAATGAGTATCCGTTGGAATTGCTGCGAAACCAATCAAACGTTATCCGTAGATGAAAATTGGGAGGACAGATTTAAAAATATTGAGTTCAGACTCGACGATATTTGTCGATAAATACAACAGATCGAGCAACAGCAAGATCTACTCGAGTTGTTGGTGTTAAAGAAGAAGAAGAAGAAGAACAAAGGAGAAGAAAACAACTAAACCGAGAAACGAAAAAAATGTCTATTAATAAATTTGGTACGTTGTATAAACATAGTACGCCTGAGTCGAAAATATTGGCAGATATTTCAACTTTTTATTCGATATGTAACAATTATGTACACGACAATGCCATATGCTCGATCGGCAATTTGTACGATGCGCGAGGCGCTAAGATCGCTCGTGTCGCAAATCCTACGACGAACGATGACGCGGCCACCAAACTGTACGTCGATCGCGTTTCAAAGATAGGCGACGATACAGTCACGTCATCGCTTCACGAGTACATGCAGAATAATGCGATGTGCTTCTCAACGGAATCGTACACAGCTCGAAACAAGAGGATCAAACATTTGGCGGAACCGCTTCAAAACGATGACGCGGCCACTAGATCGTACGTTGACGATGTATCGAAAAAAGGCGACGACGAGCTTCGTAGAAAAATAACAGCTAACGAAAAAATGACGAAGGGTGTCGAACAGACCGGTGTAAAATACAAGTCCGAACTCATGGATAAAATAACGGCTAATGAAAAAATGACGAAGGGTGTCGAACAGGCCGGTGTAAAATACAAGTCTGAACTCATGGATAAAATAACGGCTAACGAAAAGTTGGCGAAGGATGTCAAAGAGACTAGTGCGAAGTGGAAATCCGAACTCGTGGGTAAAATAACGGCTAACGAAAAGTTGGCGAAGGATGCTAAACAGACTAGTGCGAAGTGGAAATCCGAACTCGTGGGTAAAATAACGGCTACCGAAAAGTTGGCGATGGATGCTAAACAGACTAGTGCGAAGTGGAAATCCGAACTCGTGGGTAAAATAACGGCTAACGAAAAGTTGGCGAAGGATGCCAAAGAGACTAGTGCGAAATGGAAATCCGAACTCATGGATAAAATAACGGCTAACGAGAAACTAACGAAAGATATGGAGCAGACTAATGAAAAATGGAGGAATAAAGTGCTGGCTAAAATATATAATTTTCAATACGACAGTGATCAGAAAATTAAATCAATTGATTCAGATAACGATGAAATTAATGTGAAAATTGATAACGTATTTTCGGTATTGGAGCAAAAGGTTGAAGCGTTAAAACAGAATATGAAAGATGGAACGGACAGCTCAATCGGTAACCAACTACAAATATTTGAGGAAAGTTTTCGTGGTAAAATGAAGAAATTAGTTGCCGAGGAATGCCTCAAGTTCTATAAATAACATGCTTTTGCAACGATTGCATCATTTTTGCTGGTGATTACGGTGGTAAAACATCGATTGTCGAAAGAAATTGGAGCAGCAGCAGCAGCAGCAACGATGCGTAACAGCAGCAGCAGCAAGAAATCATCGTCTCGTGATTCGCTAAAGCAGACTATTCAAGACATCGTTGCGAATATAGATACGAAACATGAACATCACAAGGACAATTCAATCAACACGAAGAGTTTCAATAGATTTATGTTCGATCTGATAAATACGATAAGAAAATACGTTCTACACGTATCGGACGAGAATGACGAGTTCGATGCATTGGGTCTACCTACAGAAGGTATAAAAGTTCCTATTAACACGAAGAAGTATGTCGACAACGTTATCAACGAGAGGGCGGTAATTTTGAACAGTGACAACGAATTTTTCGATGCAAAATCTCGAATTATTCGATATTTGGCAACTCCGGTTTTCGCCAGCGACTCAACAACAAAAAGTTACGTTGACGACGCGATCGATTCGTTGAAAAAAACATTTACGTACGACCTGTATGAAACTATTGACGATGTTCACTCGATGAAACGCGCGGTCGAAACTCTCCAAAAATTCGTGACAAACGACGAATCCAATCACGAGAATTTGAAGAAACATGTTGAGACGTCCATCGAGCAGAATAATAAAAGTATCAATGAAAAGCTATGTCAAAGATTCGTCGAGCTCGAGGATAAGTCGTTCGAAACAATGAAAGCTGAGGGTATCGTGGATCGAGAAAAATTGAATGCCGTTGTGAAATTTGCTGACAACATCGAGCACAAACTTGCAAGTGTGGAACACAAAGTTAACAGCAACTGGCCGAAAAAGATTGATAACCTTGAAAATCACATATTAAATAAAATCCACATCTTGGAGGAAATTACGAGCACTGGCAAAGCGAATCAGGGAAAGTTGGCGCAACTTGAATTACTCGTAGACGAACTGCAAAATAAATTTACAGTAGGCGGTTTTGAAACTGGCAAGGAATTGGATGAGAGGTTCGAAAGGCTTAATACTGCTATGTACAAGAGATTACTCGAGCTGACTGGAGAGGGGAACATAGTCGCGAAATTCGAACAGTTACATAAATCTTTATTAGAGAAATTTACCGAAATATACGGACAAATGCGACGTATCGAAGAACAGCAGCAACACAGTGTGCGCGTCGCTTTCGAGGAATTGGATTCTCGTATGAGACTTCGTTTCAGAGACTTGTTGACTGTAGCGGTAGCAGCAACCACAGAAGAGATTCCGATAACGCAAAAAGCGTCAATAGCTGAAAAGTCCATCGATAACGCAAAAGAGGACGCGACAGCGGTCGAAAAGACTCCGAGAACACAAGGATAATTAAATTAGCGTATCTTAATTTCAAGCGACCGCGGATTCATCGATAATGCAAAAGAGAGCGCGGCAGCGGTCAACGCAAGGATAATTAAATTAGCGTATCTTAATTTCGAGCGACCGCAGACTGACAAGGCGAAATCATGAGCGGCGATAAAGTGAACTTGGTGAATGAACTGCATGCTCCGGCGAGACGTTACTTCCGGCGGAGGCGAGTGGTTACGCGAGGACTCGACGATGTCTGGCAAGCTGATATCGTTGAAGTTCAACCGTACGCAAGAGAGAATCGAGGACATCGATATATTCTTACGATAATCGATACATTCAGCAAGTATGCCTGGGCCGTTCCTTTGAAAAGCAAAAATGCTGACGATGTGTGCAAAGTTTTCGCGTCGGTGTTGAAAAAAGATGGCCGAATACCGAACAATTTGCAAACCGATTGGGGAGAGAATTCTACAATAAAGATTTTCAAGAATATCTGAAGAAACGTAACATCAACCACTATTCCACATTCAGCACTATGAAAGCGTCCATAGTCGAACGATTCAATCGTACATTGAAGAACAACATGTGGAAATTTTTCTCGTTGAGCGGAAAATATCGTTGGATCGACGAGCTACCCACGTTGATCAAGGACTACAATAATCAAAAACATCGCACCATTCGTATGCGACCTGCAAACGTGAATCATAAAAATGAGAAGTATCTTTTATCTACCGTGTACAGCAACGTCAAGATCGCCGGTCCTGCGAAATTCAAAGTTGGCGACTATGTGCGCATCAGCAAGTTCAAAACCGTATTCGACAAAGGATACACGCCGAACTGGTCAACGGAAGTATTTAAGATCGCGACGGTGAAACGAACGAACCCCGTCACGTATCTTTTGGTTCATTTGCAGAAGAAACCTATCGCTGGAGGATTTTACGAATACGAGATACGCGCTACCAATTCGCAATCGATCAGACAATTTCGTTCGAACAATTCGTTTGTAAAAATTACGGTCGCATAATTCTGCTCGTTATTGGAGTTTTTTACAATGTCAACGAGCTTCGCGAATCTATCTTGAATTTCTGGAATATTTTCTAATAACCATGAATACATATGATCCATACATAACTCTAATTTGTACAAATTATCCATCGTCTCTTTCGTAACATAAATCGATGCTTGAGAATCGAACAACTTGATTAGACTCATTCCATTAAAATTAACAATTTGTAACGATAAAGTCTCATCAATTTGTTTTTCCTTCTTGTCCGCGTCGAAGTAATTGTGAATATAATCTCTAGTTTTCACCAGCAGTTTTCACGTAGCCATTGAAAAAGAAATCTCTGTTCCACGATTGTCCCCCAAGACAAACTCGACGCGCAAATTTTTATCCACGCGTACACAAATTTCAAGGAACTTGAAATAATTGCCGGCTATGGAGTATCTTCTACCCAAGATTCGTGCGTTGCGCGGTATCTGCAACTGCTTCTGCTGCGACTGGGGTTGCGACTGTTGAAACGACCGTTTCATCGAAATGGAGTATCTATAAAAGAAGTAACATACAATATTTTTTTTCTTCTTTCATAAAAGGAACATTTTATTCCCTTCAAACTTTCTTTTACTTACCCATAATTTTTATAATCGTTGTGAGATCCATTTTTATGTAAAAAATTATTGGTTTGATTTGACATTGTGAATATTATAATACTCAAGAACAACTGCGCTATAAGAAAGTAATCTGTAGAACGCACTAGTCGCTGTACGCAATGTCAAAAGCTTATATATACAATTCCCCTACCATTTTTCCCCCTTCTTACACGCAAGATAACAATACAAGGAGCGTATACGCCCCTTTTCCGCTTACAAATAAAAGTGAACACGCGCGCGCAACACGGGATTCGAAACATCGATGAAATTATATAACCGCTTTTATTTTTTCTAACTCCCCCCCCCCCACTCCCTCTCCCTCCTGCCTCCCCCTCTCCCCCTTTCGCGATTTTATAATGTCCCCCAGGAAGGGTTTCGATCGAATTGTTTAAAATGTATCGTTTATCATCGTATGGACTCAATGCTAATTTACTCTGTGATACTGAATACACTTGATGTTGTATAGACATTATCAATTTAACGCAAACTGAATTTTCTAAATGATCGTGAAGGCATGCTAAATAGTCGTCGAAAGTTATATTTTTAATCGTCACGTTAGTCTTAATTCCTTTAATCTTTTTTACATCGTCTTTGTCTTGTACCCGAATAGCATACATTTTCGAGCGAAGATCCACAAACTCTGTCATGATTTTACCTCAGTTCTCGTCCTTCATTAATCCTAATACTTTATTATTCGCGATCGGAACGCCGTACACGTTATTTCTGTCATAATTGGAAGTATCGTATCGGTGAATGTCACGTTTTATCATCTCGTACGCGTCGTCGCAAATAATCTGATAAATTAAACTGTCCGTGTCCGTGTACAAAATCCTGCATCTTTCTTGAAAATTTGGAAGCAAGTAGCCATAATGAAAATCATACAAATGTAATTTAGATATGTCCAACACTGGCATGCCTATGTAAATAGGTTTATAAAATTTAATAGAAAGCTGGTTCATTTGAACTGCGACAAAATCCTCGGAGAATACAGTACAGCCATGGAAATTTGGTCGAGCTATTAAACGCTCAGCACCGTATCGACCGCTCCATCGCGAGAGCAACTTTACGTTTACATGATTTCGAACGTTTTCCATCGTTTTTCCAAACACTGCATTGTTCATCAGTTTGAACAGATTCTTCGAGAAGTCATTGTTTGCGTTGGCGCGCAACCTCGTATTTAAATCTATGTAACAGCGTAACCAACATGATTGTTCAAACTTCTGTATCCGATGCATTTTCATTAATTTTAAATTATACCTCAAACATTGCTGAAGGTATCGATAATGGAGAACGTAACGATTCTTATCGCTAAGCGTTGTCAACAGTTTCTTTTGCAACGTCCCAACCTCGTGAATCGGGCAAAATGGAAGATCCGCGTGAGCATCATGAATTTCCTGAGGATACTCTAAGTCGACCTCTAAAATGTACCCGACGGGACTGCCGATCGGCACGGAATCGATGTTGAAATTACTCGTATCGTCAACCCATTGGAAACCCCTGTGCGGCAATGGCTGCGACATGGCCCAGCCATACAAATTATTAACATCGAAATACATCAGATAGCTGGACGGTTCGGCCGAATCGTACGTCGACATATACTTGTTATTCGCGCGCGCGTAACGATGCGAACATTGACTCAACCCACCTCGTATTCCCCGCTCCACGAACAAAAGCATGTCAACGTCGGTGAACAATTCTAACTCGATCTTCGTCAATTTTAGCATCGCGTCCCACGCGAAACCGGGCAACGTATAATAGTGCGCTGGATCGAGTTTATAATTCTCGAGCGACTTTTCGCGAAAATTTTCAAACACGTCGGCCAACAACAACACATCCAATTTCAAGTACAAGTCGCTGTACTGTCCTAACGTTTGTATACCGAAACGTGACCAAACTTCGTTCGCGTGACAGTAGTCGACGTCGGATATCTCGCTGTCGCATAACTGATTATAAAATGCTTCGCGCGGTGGTAAACAAGTGTCGCTTAATTTGTCATAGGTCGATACATAGTCGTATGGGAAAATGCCTTTCCTGGTTAGAAGATGAAAATCATCGTTCGAAAGACGATTGAATTGGCTCCTCGCGATACGCAAGTCGCTCTTGTCCAAGTACGACGACAACTTGTCCAGACTCGAATTCAGGAACTTGAACGAATCGATGAATCGAAACTTTATGCACTTCTTCCACGATTTTTTGATCGCATCTTTATTTCTCTTACTGTGTTTCGTGAAAGAAATGTACTTCTCTTTCGTCAGCGGTAACGCGTCTATTTTACCTTCAAACGCGTTTGCCAATTCTTTGATGAAAAAGTGTGCGTCGTAGCCGGACAAATTGTGAAAAACCACCGGTATCACGTACGAGGATTGATAGCTCAGATTGCAACGGCTGTGCGCCGGACCCCGATACGCACCTGTGAAATGACAATGATCATGCACTCGCACATAGTCATTACCGAGTGGTTCTTCGCACACGTGACAATACGTGGCGGTACGAAAAGTTGAGATTTGCGCGACGGACAACGGAGCCATTGGAACCGTTCGATCAAACACCGGCTGCAATTTACAGCACAATTCGTGCAACTTCGATGCAAACAATGTGATACAGCCTTTCTCATCACGATAAGCCTGATACTCGCTCAACGAACTGTCGTATCGGCAATGGAGGTAGTAGCCTACGCTGAAGGCATGGTGATGTTGATATCTACAGTAAGCTCCATGACCTTGATCTTCCTGTTTCTCCAGCAGGCATTCCAAGTCTGCGTAGATAACGAACGGTGTCGGTTCCTTGTACGCATAATTCTTGAACTTCAGCCATTTATCGTCTTCCGTCGGAAGTTTCAAAGCACATTCGTTCATTCGACTGCAGTCGATCTCGTGAATGCTCAATTTTTCCTGCGATTTGAAATATTGTAGACACCTGACAAAAAAAACATAATTTTTTATTTTAGTTTTTCTCGCCCACCACCACCACCACCACCACCACCATCATCCAGAAGAAAGAAAAAAATTTACATGTGTGGATCTTACCGATCGCAAATATGCTTATTGTGCTGCGTGCTGATCTGAGATGAAACCAGACGAGATAAATTCCTAATACACAGATAATGATTGCGCAAGTTTTCGGAGTCGTGTATGAGCAGCAAATTTACATGCTTCTCCCGCTTCCTTGAGGTCAAATGCAACGTCCGACATCTTTCTTGTTCCCCTCCCCACTCGAACACGTTCACGGAAACGTCGTTCGCTTTTTCGATCTTTGGTATGTCCTTGAACAACATCGGCAATTGGAATCCCGCGGTGCGGAGCACGACGCTGTAATGCGGATAGGATGATGTGCGATTCAAATTATTTTTAGGTGGATATAGGCTTGCCACCACTGCCCAATAGAAACATGCATTATCGTCGTCACTGTACACATTGAGGACTGCTTTCTTTAATTGCACTGTTCGAGGCACGGATACCTGACAACCTGCTTGTAACGGTTGATATTTGGAATTGGAATTCAACATCAAATGCAGGATCTTCGATAACGCCCATCCACTGTCTCGTTCTTGAAACTCTTCTATCGATGTCAAAAGCGTTGGCACAACATCTTTCGCATACCAGCGACGTAGATTCGACGAATGAAAGAGCGCGACGTTTCGCGTGCTGAAACTTTTCACCGAAACCTCGTCGCGCAGCACAAATTCCGCCTCCAATACTACGTTCACTTTTAACGACAAATGAACGTTCAAAAGTTCTGTAATACGATTCGTAACTATTCGTTTCGCGTGTTGCAAGAAATGACGTGGATCGACATGCTCGACGTTGATCACAACGCCGGTCGATATACGATTCTTAAACGCCGACTCAATGTTCTCCCAACGATGAGTCGATGCTCTCGCGCCAACGTTTCCATACAAACCGCTATCAACGCGTGATGAAAACCGATGATCTAACGAGACCTTCAAAGTTTTCATACGACACATGATCGACAGCAAACTCGATTTTACACCTATGGATGCTTCGTTTTTTTTCACAATGTTCATATATTTCTTACATCATTGTAAACATTCAATACATGATTTCGTCCATTCGCGATACTCGTCCACACATTATGAAAAACAAGTTTTTTCAATTTTGATTTCACGTCGTCGGTTAAGTTTCCAGTTCTCACGAACGTAACTACACTATACAACCAACCACGCGGTGCTTTCCCATCTCGATGATATGTAGTATCGCGGACGGTGAATCGGTCGCGGGCCATTTCATTATAATTTGGCTAAATTGTTTCGTATAGATGAAACTCACGCGACTCGTCAAATCTTTTCGCATTAGACGTTCCGTCGCTGTTTTCCACTCGAGCGGAAATTGATCGTTCAGGTATAAGTTTATGACGTATCCCCAAACCAAATTCTGTAATGTAGGAACCATCTCACGACGTATCTTCGCCACTCGATGAAAAATACTTCGATATGAATTTCACGCGTGAAGCATTGAGTTTCTCGGTCGGTAAATTAATGTCCCATTTGATTTTACGAATATCCCAATCATCGTCGTCGTCGTGCAATGAATATTCCAATCTTCTCTTCACTTTGTTCAATGGAGGGAGGAAATCACCTCTGGTCAAACTCCGTTCAAATTTTGATAATGGTATCAACACTGGTTCGACGCAAACATAATCAGTTTCTTTACGGTATTTAAAAATAATCCTCTTCAACCATCTCTTCGAACGACATTGCGTGCTCAAAGGAACGATTACTTTTAAAACATCAATACTATTGTATATCACGTAATCGAGCAAGTCTCGCGATTTGAACACGCATGCACCCACGTATGAAAACCTAGCGTGCGGATATCTCCGACGAAAAACACAGTACACGTCGCACAAAATAACAGCACAATATCGGATAAAAATCCGTCGAGCAATGCTCGAAAAATTATGAACACCGTGTTCAAATATCTTAGACGTTCCGAACGATTGCAACGATGGCACGTTCAACGAACCAACTTCCATACCAATACTCAACTCAGTAGCGAATAAAATGTTCGCTGCAAAGGGAAAAAACAAAAAACAGTAAAAGAGAGAGAAAAAATATCTCTCTCTCTCTCTCTCTGTCCGCATCATTTGCAAGAGAGAACAACCGCTGCATCCTCCCCTCTCTCTCTCTCGCTTGCTCGCTACAATATTATACCGAGATAAAAAAACCATACTTTAAGAAATCTAATAAACGAAACCAAAATCCCCGATATCGCTTCGCAAGATAAGCAACTTCCGGGTAAGGCGTCCGAGAGCCTCTCCGGATGCAAAACCGCAAAACTCCTTATCGGTGACTTCCCCCCTCCACACGACGCGTGCCGCTCACGATGATGCTTCCTTCCCTTTACCCCCTCGGCTCAGCCTTCCCCTCGCCATTGATTGCAGAACGCAACTCCTATACCTACTGCGTGGACCAGCCGATACTTCTTTCAGCACGGATGGCTACCTAGTAATCAGGATTGGATTTGGATAAATTGGATAGGATGAATAGAATAGATGATAGAATAGAATAGAATAAAATAGGATGCCTCGTAACTTTTGCAAGAAAAATTGAAGATATACCTCGAGTAGTTGTTTATTGGTTAAATATTTGTATGTTATTAAATAATTAATAGTATATCATAAGTTAATTATATTTAAGAATAATGTTAAGATGTAAAGATTTATAAATTTAGATTACTTCTTTTGAAGTAGAATTGTTAATTAATCTATGAATATATAAAGATATTTATTAAATATTAATTATTTGTTTAATGGATCCATTTAAATATATCTATGAGGACAGACAATATTTCTAAATTTATAGTTGATCTATTAAAAATATATATTAATAAATTTAATAATCCTGTGATTTTTATATTTTATAAATTTATAATATATATTTTATAATTCTCTAATTATAGTTAATGAATAAAATATTTGAATAAAATATAGATATTAATATATATTATAATAAAACGTAAATATATATTTAAAAATGTATTTATTATACAGGGTGTCCCAAAAATGTCTCGCAATACGGAAATGTGAGGTAGCTGAGGTCATTCTAAGTAACTTTTTCCTTCGCGAAAATGCAATCTGCAGCTTTGTTTACGAGTTATTAACGAAAAACACTGACCAATGGAAGGTGACAACGCGAAGTTCGAGAGCCCGCAGCACGAGCCTTTGACAGAAGGTCCGTTCGGACTCGAGTCGCGTTCGAAGTACTGAACAAGTCACGAAGCTTGAACTTTCCGGATTTTTTTTACTATGTAAAAGTGATATTTTTAAAAAAAGAGCTGTTCATCTTTATTTTAGAACGTCTGTAGAATATTTACTAATTTTTCGGACCCGAAATAATATGTAGTTTAACCGTGACAGCCGTTTTAATTTTCTGGTGTGCATGACACCTCATGTGTACCATATGAAATTTTTATGCAAGGTGTACAGTGAAGATTAACAAAGTTCGTAAATGATATTTTAATTTAAATAATTCCGTGTCCGAACAGAATTCAACGAATGATTTGCAAAGCTGATTTAATAATAAATAATCGCATTAAGAGACGTAAAGGATTTGTTTATTAGATCGATTTATTATCGATTATCGTGAGAATGTATCGATGTCCTCTATTATCCCTAGCATATCGTTGAACCTCGACGATGTCGGCTTGCCAGAGATTGTTACGTAAAACAATACCAAGAAGTATAAAAAAAAGAAGGAGTTGAGCCGTTGCCCAACTCTCTAACTCTTTATTACAAATAATACAAGTTTTATACGATTTACAATAGTTTATACCGAGTACAATAGTTCCGTAGCTGGTGGAGGATTCGTCAAGGCTGAGGTTTGGGGCGTTGGAGACTGGTATTTATATCGGTCTTTGTCAGGGGTTGATGCTTCCAGAACATTCGGCGACGGGGCCATGTGCAGGATCTTGGGTGGGTTATCTTCCGGATGACGTAGTGTCTGTGTGTAACATGAGAATGTATTGAGGCCCTTACAAGATCGTCGAGTCCTCGCACGATCACTCGCCTGCGCGGAAAGAAGCGCCTCGCCGGAGCATGCAGTTCGTTCACCAACTTTACTTTCTCATCGCACATGATTATCACTGACACCTCTCTCTCTCTTGCTTTATCGGGTTCGCGGTCGCTTCAAAACGAAAGATGAACGAATTCTTCGTTTAACTTTATGCTACCGAGGTTTCTTCGGTTGCTGCTGCTGCCACTGCCGCAACATTTTTCTCGTTTCTCGGTTCAATCATTATCTTCTTCATCTATGTTTCGAGCAGCTCTTGTTGTTGTTGTTGTTTAATCTGATGTATTTGTTGACAAATGTGGTCGAGTCTCAACTCAATATTTGTAAATCTATCGTTCCAATTTTCGTCCACAGATATCGTTTGATAGGTTTCGCAGAAATTCCAACAAATGCTCGTTCTATCGAACCACCTGTTAAATTTATCAACAGGCATTTCATTCATTACTGCAGTAACGAGTATCGAACGATTTAATTTATAACCAATCCGACTTTTTCGAAGTTCTTCGATTGCAGATATTATTTCGTTGTCGTGACGAATCCACGTGACGATCCACCAGCTCGTTCGGATCGTCCCAATGCACGTAATCGATCGGATTGTTGGTTACACGCATCATCGTTGGAATTTGTATACCCTTTCCGCGCAACGTCGAAAACATTGGTCCTATGATAGTTTTGTACTTGTAACCCTTATTCCCCATTATCTCGTTACCTCGCTGATGCACGCGCATAGCGATGAGAATGTTTCTGTAAATATCCTTATCGACCTCGATGTACAGGTTTTCGTCGGGTATTCTTTTAAATATCAATTCGTAGAGACCTGGAGTTCCCTCGTACCTAATTTTATTGATAACGATATCGTCGTTGCTTTCAACATCAAACGTGGTGTTTCCAAGTATCAGTTTGTCATTGTGAAAATACACTCCGTATACGTTGTCCAAATTTTTCGGTGGTCCACTAAAGAAATTGCGCAAGTATTTGCTTGCTAAAGGTCCAAGATTGTTGAACAAATGTTCGTATTGGTCGCGGTGCGTTTCAGGACTTTTCAAAATGTTTCGCACCGATAATTCCAACGATGCTGTGGCCATTGGAGACGATTCGAAAGCTTTCTCCTGTTGCGCCGAAAGTATCGTAGGTATCGGTTCGAGCGCCTTATTGCCACCCGCGTCGTTATCGTCACTGTTGCCACTGTCGTTGTCGCCGTCGTCGTCGTCACCGTCGTCGTCGTACAACACATAGTCGATGTCATCGTTGGTAGGAACAGAGGAATATATTTTCTTGTTCTTCTTCAAATGCATCCTTGGCGTTAAAGCTGCTTCGTCATGCTTCCTCTTCTTCTTCTTCTTGTTCCATTCTCTTTCCACCTTTTTGGTAGAGAACAGCGACTGCGTTTGTGGATCCGACGGTCGATCCACAATCGGCGTATTATTGTTCGCTTCCGTAGCTGTATTTTGAACCAGCTGTTTCAACGGCTCCACGATCGGACATAAATTCATCTCAATGTTCAACTCCGTATCCATTTTCCCAACCTTCAGGGCTAAACTCTTTTTACGTATGACGTCACTGGTGTTGGCTATTTCTTTGGTTATCGCGGCTCGCCGGTTTTCCTTAGACCGACGCATATCGAGCGGTACGATGCGACTCCGACGACTCTTGCGGTCCAAATGAGCCCCCGATCACAGCATGGCGAATTCGTTAAATCCACGCCAGTAACGACCACGATTCGCAGGGCTGTCTTTGTCGATTACAAGGAATTTATACATGTTTCGCTAACACCTTGAACAAACTGCGTTGAAACTTTCGAACAACATATCGGTATTCACATGATCCTGATGAACGTGTCGCAGATTCGTGACATCTTGATTGAATAGAATCACTAGATTCGCATTGTCGCGAATCAAATGTTTGGGTATTCTCGCGTACGATTGCGACAGATAGAAACAATCGACGTGCGAATGTCTGCCCATCGCGAAATATTCTCTCATGACATCCTGTTCGTCGCACGCAACGTCGTCAAAGATAAATATTGAATTCGGTCCAGCATCTGACGGGGGAATCACGTCCGCGTTGTCCGAGTGGGCAAAATAACCTACGTCCCCCACGGACGAGAGTAAGTTGCTCAAGTATTGATACTTTGGTTGATGCAGCGATTTCGAATAAACATACACGTTTGCGAATCGCAGCCCATTCGGACTCTCCAACATACCAATCATAACGTGGAATAGGAATGAGGAAGAAAAAAAAGACGAAAGAAAGAAAAAAGATAACTCGACGACGGACGTTGAATTGAAAATCGCCTATAAAAAATTACCGCATTTTTGCGGAGTTTTCATGCGCGATGAATTGCCGAAACAAGTATGGGTAAACGAACGAAGAATAGTGAATCTGGATAGCGGTCATGGTTCAGGAACGCACTGGGTCCCGTATATAAAGCATAGTTCGCAAGTCAGTTTCTTCGATAGTTTTGGAGATCTTCGACCACCGATCGAATTGATTCGTTATTTCGGACCGAACGCGGCGATCTCGTACAATCACAAGATTTATCAAAGTTACGACGAAAGCGTGTGCGGACAATTGTGTGTGAAATTTCTGCGAGGAACTCTGATATAGTTCGTCGCAAGGATGTCATACACGTTCACGTTATCGGAAAGAAGTAGCGGGTTATCGTCCAAGTAATTCCCGCCTATATATTATATTTCAACAATACTGATTACGAACTAGGCCTGCTCGATTTGCAAACTTATTACACGATACCATACATCAGTTCAAATATCGGAAACAATAAATTTTATTTCGGTGACGAGGGTGAGGACATAATCATCCCGGACGGTTCGCACGAACTGGAGGTGATCAACGCTTACTTGAGGCGTGAGTTAAGCGCGCGGTATCCTTCTCCAACCAAAGATAACAACGATGTAAAATATCCACTAATCCTACGAGCGAACAACAACACTATGAAAAGCGAAATTAAAAGTGCATATAAGATAGATTTTGCGAAACCTGACACCGTGGGTCCTATCTTAGGATTCTCTAGGAATCGCATTCTATCACCGAACTCGAGGCATCTATCGGACACTTCCGTAAATATCATTAACACGAATAATATTCGAATAGAATGCAACGTAACCACTGGTTCGTACGATAACGGGAAACTGTTTCACATGATACACGAATTCGCACCCAACGTGTCGCCGGGGTATAAAATATCGGAAACACCAGCACGAGTCATTTACCTTCCAATCGTTACGCGATCAATGGATGATTTAACGATTCGCATTGTGGACCAGTCTGGACGTTTGATTAACTTTCGAAACGAAGAAATCACGGTACGACTGCACGTTCGTCGAACCGTATCATAACCTTGACATAACCGTTATGTTAATTCATAATAATAATAATACGATATCGAATACGTCGAACATAAAAAACGGTGCGCCGTTTCGAAATAACAACAACAATAAGGAGAAGAAGAAGACGAGAATACTAACCGCGCGAAACGTGGAATATCTAAGATCTCTGGGATTCATAGTTACCAAGTAATCGAACTCGCTTCACCACCATGTCCGACGACATTTTGAACATCTCCGAGGCACCAATCTTCGACAATCGAATAACTAAGATCGACCTGCACACCTACAATCCGCACGCCAACACAACGTTTGGAAACAGCGATGAGATAAGAATACCCATTCAACATCAAGACTTGTACACTCTTCCGTGTAAAAGCTTCCTATACGTGGAGGGAAGACTCAGCCTACCGGGAGGATTGGCCAACGACACGGTAGCTCTAGACAACAATGCGGTAGCGTTTATGTTCGACGAGATACGTTACGAGTGGAAATCGATCGGTCCAGAAATCCCGGTACAACGACTACCTTGGAGAATTACGTCAGTCTGAACATTACGAAGAGCATCGCGCTGTCCAACGCGGGATGGATGTACAGAAACGACGATCAACGGAGGGAAACTCTCATCGCAACGCTTACGAATTTGCTAAATTTCAACTTTTGCGTGCCTATGAACACATTGCTAGGCTTCTGCGAAGATTACAAACGCGTTGTAATAAATGCTCGACACGGATTGATTTTGATTCGCGCGCGCAACGACGCTAACGCGTTACGAAGCTGGTCCGACAATGCGAAACCTGTCCTGGATTTGTATAAAATTCAATGGAGAATACCGCACGTCGCTTTGGATGAAATACACAAGTTGTCGATACTGCGTATTCTTGAGAGCGAAAGATCGATCAGCATGAGTTTCCGTTCGTGGTAACTGTACAAATATCCGATGCTGCAAACAAACACGAAGCACACGTGGGCGATAAAAACAGCTCCGCAAATGAAAAAACCGCGATACGTAACATTCGCGTTACAAACCGAAAGGTAAAACGATTTAAAGAGAAACTCGACCCAATTCGATTCGTGCTTATTATCCAATATTCGACTTTACCTGAACTCGGAAATGTATCCCTATTTTCGATTGATGCGTATGCTTTTACACAGCAAATTTACAAATTAAAAAATATTTTAAACTTTGTATTACATTTTTTTTATTCATCGTTGACGCCACCACCCTCGTTGTCGTCGTCATCGTTGATGGACACAACGGACATTGCGCGCTAAACTTATATTATAATCAAGCGTTTTTTAAAATAAATTTTTAATTTCATTAATTTTCAAACTCACAATTATTGCATACGCCTCTGTCTTCTCCCCCATCGTATGGTAAAAGATGCCACACTCATCCACGCTTCTTGGCGGTATCGACGTCGTTCGAGGATCGTACAGACAACTCCGGCTTAATAAACGGGACCGGTCAATTGTCAAAGCTGCGAAGCCTGTCCTCTTCGCACCGATAATCCATACGTTGTAATGTTCTCTCTCACTCTCTTTCTCTCTCTACAAAAAGGCGCGATAGAAATAAAAAATAATTGTAACTAAAAGAAAAAGAAAAAAAATGTGTTACCTCTCGATTTCATTAGCCACATCCAAAATACACGAACTTCGCTCAAACAACAATGATATTGAATCTTCTCTTTCGAAGTTCGCGTCCAGCAATGGAGCCTGCATGGTATGTGGTATCCTTGATACATCGGTTCCGCGATCAATGAATTGAATTTCGGACAGCCGAGATATTCCAAATTGAAACTGCGAACTCCTATTTTATTTAAAATATCCTTTTCAATATGCACCCCTTTGTACGCGACGACGGGATCCTTGTAGTCTCGAACGAAATTTTTTATAATAGTGCCAATGTCCTCTTGTTGATAATTCTTTTTCCCCTATAAATTTTTAAATAGAATCCCGTGCACGAAATTCGAGACATGTCATGCAGACTTCTGATCGCTTCTGGATAAATCCATGTAGCGAACGCGCAATTCGAATTCAAATAATTCATATTCAGCGGTATGAGCATTTACGATGGCTAATTCTTTACAATTAAATTTGTTGGCTACGAAGAAACCGTCCATATCGACAATAAAATCTATTGCGGGCATCTTAAACGTAAACTTTCGTTTTGCAAAATATATGTCTATAGCAACACGCACTTTTTCACTGTACGACAACGATTTAATTTGCTCCGCGTTATGCTTCAATTATTTATTAACATGCACGCACGCGCACTTCACTCTCCACAACGTCGTAAAAATGCAAGCGCTCCCTCTCTAATCTACCCCTCCCTCTCTCTCGCTCTCTCACTCTAAAACATTTCCTACAATGTAAAGATGCAAGCGCGATAAAATAACGCCACATGATATTAAATTCAATAAGACAAGAAGACTGCATAGAAATCGTCTCCAGACTCGTTACAAATGCGATGCATTCGTCGTGTGCGACGGAAACAGTTGCGAAAAAATGGTTAAAGATTATAATTAAAGACATTATTTTATGTCGAATAATATCACTTTAATTAGTATATATTTTCATATATTTTATCATTAAATTAAGAATATGGTTACTTTTGTTTAAATCAAAACAACTACCGTGAGAACTGTTTCTAGATCAAGATTTAGAAAGGTTTTAACTATTTGTATTGTTCTGCCTCTGTTGCTCTCTCATTCGATGATTAGAGGAGCTTGCCAGACAAATATTATCTGAAGCAGAACTACATACTAAAGGAGATGATAAAGATTATTCCAACGACGAGAGAGAAAGAGCACTAAGAAATTTCTTTGAAATTCTTTTTAACCTCTTTGAAGTAGGTTTGGAACTGAAAGTCTACCAAATGCTCAAAGAGAAGAACGCAACAAACCTGATTGCTGTATCAATGAAGTTTTTGCATGATAAGCTTAAGAAATTAATCAAAAAGATTTCCAAATATGATGATTTGTGTTGGGACAAAAGGTTGGACAGAAGAGGAGCTTGCAAGACCGAGATTGCAGAATCTATAGCCTACGTATTAGCTGCTGTGGGTAAAGTAGATTGTTTTTTTTCTTTTTTTTTGAGGACCTGATTACAGGCAGTAGAGGATTCAGTATAAAGTCTTTACAGGAAAGTTGCAAGCAATATGCGCAACAAGTTAATCACTCAAAGGAAGGCTCATGTTTGGGTAATGCTTTAAAAGGAGAATATGAAAGCTTTGTGAATATATTCCACACATTGAATTTACTGCAGAAGACATTGAAAATATGGGTTCCGGTTCAGAAATAAGAAATCTAAAGTTGAAAAATGTTCTATGCGGAAGTCCTGAAATTGAAGGAAAATTGATATATGAAAAGTATGGCGCAAAAATTAGGTAAGGTAGATCCAGGTGATAATATTATTTATATGATGAATTACAGGAACCATTTTGTACCACTTCTTAGCAATATTGAACAAGATATAAAGAGAAACATGAAAGTTTCTAGAGAGGAAGCTCGTGGTAATGTGATATAGATTCAAACTCGAACAATATTTCCAAATCTTACATTTCTATGCAACTACGAGATATTAAAAATAACTCACACAAACAAAGTGGCCATTCAAGGAGTACAAGTAAGGAAAATCGTGAAATTGGTGCAAGCTCTAGAAAACGTAAACATACTGTTACGGACAAAGATAGTAAGGTACCAGAAAGTGTGCACATTGATATAAATGATACTAGCAATGAGGATTCGGAATTTCTTAATGATTTACAAGATGGATCTAGATGGGATGGACTGAGTAATGCTTATCAACGTATTCCTCATCAATTGATTGGACTTATGTATCAATTAAACTTGTCGATTCTTTGCTTACTAAGGAAGTCCATATATAAACATAAATATCCTTCATTATCATTAGCGTTTGAAGAGTCTGATATTGATAAGTTGAGTAACATTGTTCTTTGCTACAAGAAGAAGTCTATTCATCTACAAATTGAAAATGTAGAAAAATATTATACAGATAATAATATTAGTTATGCTAGATTATTTACTAAAGAAAATCGAAGTTTTTCCATGAATAATTACCTTAATAGTTTTGTTAAACATATAATCTCTAAGACAGATGATTTATCAAACGATATAGAATACCTTGTTATCTACAGGGTGTTCTACAATTATTTTAACAGCCGAAAATGAGGGGTAGCTGAGGTCATTTGAAGTAACTTTTTCCTTTGCGAAAATGCAATCTGCGGCTTTGTTTACGAGTTATTAACGAAAAACACTGGCCAATGAGAGGTGACGGTTCGAAAGAGAGAGAGTCCGCAGCACGAGGCTTTGACAGAAGGTCGGGACGGACTCGAACCGCGTTCGAAGTATTGAACAAGTCACGAAGCGTGAACTTCCCGGATTTTTTTTATTACGTAAAAGTGATATTTTTAAGAAAAACGCTGTTCATCTCTGCTTTATAACGTCTGAAGAATATTTACTAATTTTTCAGACTCGAAATAATATGTAGTTTAACCGTGACAGCCGTTTTAATTTTCTGGTGTGCATGACACCTCGTGTGTACCATATGAAATTTTTATGCAAGGTGTACAGTGAAGATTAACGAATGATTCGCAAAGTTGATTTAATAATAAATAAGGGACGTAAAGGATTTGTTTATTAGAGAGATATGAAAAATATTATCAGTAAGAAACTCACCCATTTAGTTGAGGATGCATTTGCTGACTCGTACGTACTGACCTCGTCTTTGTGACTTGTTCAATACTTCGAACGCGGCTCGAGTCCGTCCCGATCTTCTGTCAAAGCCTCGTGCTGCGGACTCTCTCGCGGACCCTCTCCCTCGCACCGTCACCTCTCATTGGTCAGTGTTTTTCGTTAATAACTCGTAAACAAAGCCCCAGATTGCATTTTCGCAAAGGAAAAAGTTACTTCAAATGATCTTAGCTACCCCTCATATTCGGCTGTTAAAATAACTGTGGAACACCCTGTATAACTTAAGCGGTGTATGTTTCTATGCATTCATAGGTACCGAACAATTCTATCAGAAGCTTATACTATTATATACGAACATGTGTTCGCTAGAGTACCCTAAACGAGAAAGCCACTTGAGGGTGCCATAAAATAGTATTCCCTGTAATTGCTGTCAAGGACGGGAGAACTGTCCTGAAACTATGCTGCAGCACGCATTTCTTTTACCATTTCTATCGTAAACAAGAATTTCGAAGCATTGCACGGCATATGGTGTATCTCGACGTATTTTGTTTCTTTTTCATGAAACCATTTTTAAATAAACCTAGACCTAGACCCTTTCTGATATATATTACAGAATTTTGTCTACTTCTTTTTTGTTGAAAATTGTGGTCCAAAATAATGAGGAAGTAAAATAATTGATGTTTCTTTTTCACAGGAATAGAGAGAAGACTGTCCCTCAAGAACATATATAATGTATTGCAATCAATGTTCCAAATTTTTCAGATTTTCTGGTAGGGTTTGATCGTATATTTGTTAGTCTACTTGGAATAAATGATATTAACGAAACTAAGGGAATCATGAAAATAATATAAAATTTCGAGTTACTGCAATAGCTGTGTGTGTGTGTGTGTGTGTGTGTGTGTGTGTGTGTGTGTGTGTGTTTGTGTGCAATGTAATTTAAGTTATAATTTTTTCCATAATTTAAATATTTAATCTTTTTAACTTACTTCTAATAAACGAATTTTATTATGTCTGACGATGCATTATTTTTTTATGCAACATTAAACGATCTCGTAGTAATATGACTTTTTTTTTTTTTTTTTTTTTTGTTTAACGTGGGGGAAATCTGCTGGTCAGACACCCCCGTCCCGCCCGAGGGGCGGGGCGGGGGTAGTGCGGGTTTTGACCCGCTAAAACCCCCGCGGCGGCCTAGGGCGCTGGCGAGTAGCGGGGGAGCCACGGGAACTCTCACAGAACACAACCGCGGCTCCCCCTCGCCTGGCCGGCCACCAGGTTGGAATGGCGGTGGCCGGCCGCGTCCCGGGGGGGAGATTTATACTCCCCCCATGAATCATCTTGCTTCGGCGGTGCGGGGGACCGCACCCCACACCGCCTCGTCCTCCCAATATGGGGAGGACAGCTTCAGTTGGGGGGGGTGGCGGGCGGCGGGCAATTAAACCAGTAATCTGGTACACCCGCCGCCCGCCTATTCTCATCTGCTCGGGGGGGGGGGGCTCTAGGCGTGGGCGCACACGCCGCACCCCCCGCTCACGGCGACCCCGCTCGGCAGCCTCCTTCTGCAGCATCACCTCTTCGCAGAAGGTGATGACTGCCGCCCATTTTCTTGGGCTCTCCAGCATGGCCCCAACTAAGCTGGAGAGAGCAAGGTCGCGACCAACTTCCCGTCTTAGGACTCGGCGCAGCACTGAAAAGGCGGGGCACACCTCCAGTGTATGCTGCGCCGAGTCCTCCTCCGCGCCACAGTGGTGGCACACCGTCGTCGCTTCCCGACCGATGCGACACAGGTACACACCGAAGCAGCCATGCCCGGTGAACACCTGCGTCGCACGGTAGGTGAGCCTGCCAAACCGCCTCTCCCGCCACGAGGTGAAGTGTGGCAGGAGAGCCCCAGGGACGCGCTCGCCGGCATGGGAACAAAGCTCCGCATGCCATCTGGCGAGCGCAAGTCCCCGAGCCTGGAGCTCGAAGCACTGGACCGCCTCCTGCTCCGGCGGGTCCCCCCGAGCCCGGCCAGCGATGCATATGCGCCTATAAACATAGGCGCGCATCGCCGCCTGCAGCTCGAAGGGAATTTCTCCCGCCAGAGCAAGCGCCGCCACGGTAGACGTGGTGCGGTAACCCCTTACGAGGCGAAGGGCCATTTGCCTCTGAATCCGGCGCAACAACAATGTGTTGCGCCGGTTTGCCCTCACGGACGGCGCCCAAATCGGGGCGCCGTATAATGCCATGGACCGCACCACGCCTAGGTATAGGCGTCCCCCGATATTGGGCAACAGGCGGCCTAACGCGGCCGCCGCCCTCCCAACTCGGGGGACGAGACGGCCGAAATGTGCTCCGAACCTCCAGTGGCTGTCGAGGATCAGTCCGAGATACTTGATCTCGGACTTCACCTCGACGCAGGCTTCTCCAACCCAGATCCACGATCTGGCCCGTGGCCGAGACCAAGGCCGTCCAAACCAGACGGCCTCGGCCTTCTCCGGGGCCACCTTCAGCCCCAGATCGTAGATCCTCGCGACGACGGCTGCCACCGCAACCTCCGCTCGTCGGATGGTCCTCTCGAAGGTGTCCCCGACGGCGACCACTAATGTGTCGTCTGCATAGCAGACGAGAGTGGCACCGTCGGGCAGGGGGGCCTTCAGGACCGCGTTATATCCCAGGTCCCACAGGAGTGGTCCTAACACGGACCCCTGTGGGACCCCGCAGTCCACTTCCCTCCGTATCGTCCCATACCGGCCCGGGTATTCCACCCACCTGCCCCGCAGGTAGGCCCCGATCACCCGCCTCAGATAGGGAGGCACCTGGTGTTCAACCAGGGCCTCCCTAATGGCGGACCAGGGCAGGGTGTTAAATGCATTGACGATGTCGATCGACACCGCCACGCACACCCCGCCCCGTGCCACGGCATTGTCCGAGAGGGACTTTAGACGGTCAATTGCATCGACCGTCGATCGCCCCTCCCGGAAGCCGAACTGGCAGTCCGCCAGATCGGGGCCAACGCGGGACAGGTGCCTGGCGAGGCGGGCAGCAATGATCTTTTCAAAGATCTTGCCCACCTCGTCCAGGAGGCAAATGGGCCGGTACGCGGAGGGAGAATCCGCAGGCCCCCCATCCTTCCTTAAGAGGACCATCCGACTTCCCCTCCAGAGGTCCGGGAACACCCCGGACCTCAGGAGCCCGGAGTAGAGGCCTCTCAGCCTCTCGCCCAGGACGCTCATGGCAAGCAGCCAGACCCGGCCGGGGATACCGTCCGGCCCCGGGGCAGTATTCTTGCCCCGAAGCCATTTGACTACCCCGGCCATTTCCTCCGGCGCGACCTCCAGATCCGGGGACCACTCATGTCCCTCTAGCTGAGGGACGGGCCGGGACGCCTCCCCGCTGACGGGGAATAGCGCGTCCACGACCCGTCCGAGCATCCCCGGATCCAGGCTCTCCGTCACAGGGGGCGCCCAGGGACGCAATCGTCCCATCGCCATTTTGTATGGGCGCCCCCATGGGTCTCGGTTAATAGTGCCGAGAAGGTCGCGCCAGGCCTGGCTCTTTGCCTGCCTGATGGCCAGCTGCAGGGCGACCACCTTCTCTCTGTATCGCCCATACAGCTGGATAGCCAGCTCCACGTCGGAACGTCGTCATCGACGGGCGCGGGCGCACTGGCGCCGCGCGCGAACGCACTCTGTGCGCAAATCCGCTATCGCGCGCGACCACCAGTACACCGCCTTCCTCGGGAAAACCCTGGCCCGGGGCATGGCGACGTCGCAAATGGACGTCATTGCGCCCCGGAACCAATGGGCCTCCCTTGTCCCGTCGACTGGCCCGGCCGGTGTTGCCGGCCTGGCCACGACGTGGGCTGCCGCCATCAGAGCGCCCTGGTCGAGGCGCTTTAGCGCCCACCGCGGCTGAGGCGATCCCTCATCAGCGGGGCGACGTCGGGGTGTCGATGGGGCGGCGGAAAGGCCGAGAACAATGTACCTGTGGTCTGATAGTGTCTCGACCTCCTCCGCCACCCTCCACCCCGTAATACGGCGCGCGGCGGGGGGCGTTGCCCATGAAAGGTCAACGATGGACCCCCCATTGTGCCGCACGCACGTATGGACCGAGCCCGTGTTTAAAAGACGGAGCTCGAGTCCCGCCGCCCAATCAAGCACCTCCCGGCCCCTCGGGTTTGTCCTGGGGGAACCCCAAGCCGGCGACTTGGCGTTGAAGTCCCCCAGGACCAGCACCGGACGGGGCTGGCAGCGGGAGACGCATCTCCCCACCCCGTCCAGATACTGCTCGAACTCCTCGAGGGACCACCTTGGAGGTGCGTAGATCGCCACAACCGCGGTGCCGCCCCAGTCAACGGCCAGGTATCCCCGGCAGCGCTCGTTAACGGAGCACGCCGGGGACCCCGGCCGGCCTGCCCATATTATAACGGCGGAGCCGCTCAGGTCCCCCATCCAATGTGGATGGTCGGGAATCCTGTACGGCTCCGCCGCTACGGCCAACCCGGCACCCCGCTCGGCCAGGAATTGCAGAAGGTCCTGTGCCCTGGCCGAGCGGTTCAGGTTGGCCTGTATTATAGGGCCCTTGGGCCCCATTATGGGCAGGCCTCTACATCCATCGCCGCCGCGGGAGCGGTGGCGTCTGGGGCCTCTTTGGCCCCATCCGCCCCCGCGGGCGCGATGGTGACACCTTTTGGTGCCACCTTCGGCTTAGTTGCCACGGTGGCCGCCGCCTTGGCCACCGCGGTTTTCCTCCCCTTGCTTCCCCTGCCGCGTTTCGCGCTGGCAGGGCACGCCCGGCTACCGAGGCGGTGGCCGGCCGGCTTGCCTTCCCCCCTCAAGAGCGGGCAGTTAGGCTTCGCCGTGCAGCCAGCCACCTTGTGGTCCAGACTGCCGCATCCGAAGCAGCATTCGGACCGGTCCTCGGCCGCAGTGCATCGCTGCCTAGTGTGGCCTAGGCCAAGGCAGCGATAGCACTGCAGGGGCCGGGCGCTGAGTGCCTCGACCGTCGCCTGGGTCCAGCCCACAGTAAGCCTTCCCGCAACCGCAACTTTGCGTGCAGCCGTAGTAGGGCACTGGACCCAAAGGGTGCCAAGTCCCGAGGGGGAAGACCGGATTTCGCCGGTCCTCACCTCCCCCTCGTCGCACCCTCCCACACGGGCAACTGCCGCGGCAACTTCAGCCGGCGTGGTCGAATCGACCAGGCCGCGCACCCTAAGGTCGGTCTTCTTTACCGGGCGCGCGACCTTCACGCCGGTGCCTGCCAGCGCTTCGGCCACTTTCGTGGCAAGGGCGGTGGCTTTGGTAGCCCCGTCGGCGCCGGGGATCTCCAAAATTAGAGCCCCCGTCACCGCCCTCCTCGGCTTCATCGAGACAATGCCAATCTCTGCCAGGTCAACTTTTGACCTGGCAGTGGCCATTGCCTCGGCATACGTCATAGCCCCGCCGGCCGGTACCGTTATCGTGACGGCAGCCGTGCGGGGCGGACGCGGCGGCAGGGGAGCCCTCTTGGGGGCAGCCGGTGCCACCCGTTTCGCCGCCCTCCCGGTCGAAGAGGCCTTGGCAGCCGCCGCAGGTTTAACTGCGGCAGCCGCCTTTTTGGCCTTTCGGCCAACAACCTTCGACCACACCTCAGTTGGAGGTGCGGTGGAGGGCGGCGCAACAGCAGAGGCAGCCCTCTGCTGTGGGGGCTGCATCTGTGCCGCCTTAGCGGCCGCAGCCCCTCCTCTATTGCCACCCTTTTTCCCCCCTTTCCTGTCTATCGACAGGCTGGGGGTGGATGGCACGGGTGGCACCGACCGCGGATCCTGCACCCGCGGGACGATTAAAAACATCTAGCATTTTACATTTTCGACTATTTCATCATAAATACTATACGATATTTTTGCAGTATGATTTATGCTGAAATTCATTTGCATCTTGTAATTGCGAAACAAATGACAACCTAGCAGAGTTATACATTATTTAGATAATAAATTGTAGAAACGTTGCGAACAAAAGATACTTCATCTTTATGCGATATTGGAGGGTCCTAATAAAATAGGTATCTTTATTCGACGTGTTTGAAATAAATAATTTTATTAGTCGAGAATTTGTCCGACAAATAAAAATTGTTCGAGAACAAAAAAAAAAAAAAAACAAATCAATATTCATAGAATCGTTTTTCAAATAAAGATAGGAAAGTCTCGAATATGTGGATGCTTGATCTCAAGTCTCCGATTATGCTTCCTAGTTTTCATTTCGGGATAATACGGTATCAAACAAAAAGATAGCATACTTTAAAACTAATGTGATTTTTATTTATGTAACATTACAACTAAAATACTGTTTCTACATAAATTTGCAAAATACCACTATAAACATACACAAATGAAATAAAATTGCATTTCGCAAGTGTAAACAATTTTATTTGAAAAATGAGAATTTTTATGGAAATACAGTCGGACAAAATGTTAGTACATTTAACTAAAAATTATGTATATCAATAAATCAAGGAATAATATTGAATGCCTAATGTTTTGTGGCTCCATCTTTTCATTTATTAACACGTCGTCATTATCTACGAAGTTTCGTTATTAGCTTTTTGCTCTAATTGCTTCTTATCATCTTAAATACATTTTTGTCATTCGGCAATGTTTTGAAATTATCTGTCATTTGCATAATGCATGGTTGTAATTTTCGCAACAATTTTCAACGATGTGACCTTGCTGATCAATCCTCGAGAAAAAAATTCGCGGCATCACCTTGTTGAAAAATATGTACAGGGTATTCCTGAAACTATATACAAGCGGGCACCGGGTTATTCTTCATAAAAAAGAAATGAAAAAGATATAGAGTGACTTCTTTTTTTTTAGGATTTCGTTTTTGAGAAAACCAGGTTTTAAACCTTGCTTTGTACATACGCTTTTCCGGCTATAAGCGATGTATATCGCTTAGGAAATTTTCAATCTCGATTTTCTCGAGAAATAAATCCTAAACAAAAAAATATTGTTTTACACTTTTTTCATGTTCTTTTATTTGGAATTACATGGAGTCGCAACATAATTCTTAGTGAAATATGCCATCATTTCTTTCCACCGTATTTCCATAAAAATTATCTTTTTCTAAGTAATATTGTTTAGACTGGCGTAACGTAATTTTATTTTATTTGTGTATGTTCATAACAGTAATTGACGAATCTGTATATTATTAGAATCTTGGTTATTACCTTAAGTAAATCAAAATTACGTTAATTTTAAAGTGTGCTATCTATTTGTCTGGCATTGTAGCCCGTGGAGTTTCTTCTTCTTTGAGCTTCTTCACATGTTGCGAAGTAAAGATATTTTTCTACAAGAAAGTATCAGTGCACATTTCATAGTACATCCATTTCCAATACATACATTTTTTATTCAAAGCGTGGCGTTGAATATAATTTTCATCTTTTATCTTTATCTTTATATGAAGGCTACGAATAGATTTGCGGATAACTTTTGCCAGGATTTTGAAGATTCAAACTTTTACATTCTTGAATATACCTTCATAAAGCAGGGATTGAAAACAATTATGACATCGGTTTCAGTTCGGGAAGGAATTATGGAGAATCCAAAAATTCTCATCAAACTGTTTCCATTGTTTAATGATGGAAATAAACAAAAAGCAATACCGCGTATCCAATTAAATAATGATATTTTATTCGAAGTATGCACACGTGCTATTTTATGTCCATTATATCCGTTTATGTAACTGCGACAGGCTGACTAGAACGCGCTGTTTGACCCATCAACTGAAACAAAAAACTCATTTTTAGTTCTGTATGATAGCCAGATAGGATTAGTGTGTCACTTACTGTGCCCATTAAAGTGGCGTCCGAAGTTTTTGATAAATTATATGTTTTTCTTTATCTATGGTGCTCTTCGTAAAAAACATTTAAAATATATGTTGATGTCTTTTACATAAATACGAATTTTATTATAATTGAAATATATAAGGAACACAAAATATTTAATAAAATATAAATAGTAGTTTTCGATCGAGTTACTGTGCCTTGTAAGAATGAAAAGTTTACTACTGCGTGCTATTTACTGAGCCTTTTCTAGTTATCATCTGCACACTCATCTAATTACTATGTGTCAATCTCTGTGTACTGATCTAATCACTTTAAAGAGTGCTAGGTAAATACTAAACCTCGACAATTTTATGAGATTTGGGTATCATAATTCTTTACACATGTTCAGTACAATCACGTACAGCGTATATACATTTCACCGACAAAAAAAGTAATCTTAAATGTAACACGTAGTTTGCTATAAGAGGGCTCAGTCTAGACCGTTTTTCTGCACTTTGATAGAGTTTTTTGAATATAATAATTTATTTTTTTGTTTTGGAAAGCATTATTTTTGTATTTTTTTTATCTTTATTTGCAAAGTGATTCGTAAGTCTTTTAACAAAATCAGGAAAGAAGGAAATTCTGCGGCTGGAAGAAAAAACACTGCATGTCACATGTTTTCACTTTCGAGATGCTGGTCCTTTAAAGTTCTGACCACCAATTCCTTTCTTGGTTTTCCATTTATTGAGCTCATCGTATTTGCATAAACTGAAATTTCTTGAAATTGTAACATATTGCGGTATTCTCTGCGGTCACTGAATTGTGCCGCGAGATCTAGGACGCTCGGAGCGTGGGCTGAGTCGAATGGTGCCGGCCCTGAGCAACAGCGGGTGCGCGTAGGGTTTGTGCGCGTGCCGAGCCGTGAGTCTGGGGAGTGGGGTATGCCTCGCTTCTGGCTGCGGAAGCGATCTGCCGAGAACGAGTATCATTGTCACGTAGACCGTAGCGTTGGGTGTTTGGAACAAATGAGTGTAACTGTGACAATTCGAGCCGAGATGAATTCATACGGAATGATGGAAGATAGCCGCTAAAGACCATAGGGCAGCAGGCGAAATAATAAAGGACAGTGCTGGCAACAACTGGCAGTGACCGTTCCAAAGATATGTCAAGACTAGTGACCGGCCAGGAGCTGCATTCGTAGCTGGGAATTTCTGGTCGGTTTTCGGTAATTTCGGTAAATCTCATTATGAGTACGAATTTCACCATTTACATTTGGATGGCTCGGATACCTTCTCTCGGCGGCTAATTATTCGCCAGTGCGAATTATTACACGCACGTGCGTTACGCATATGGCGTCTGAAGAAAGCTTGCGAAACTGGAAGCACGTGTCTTTCACGTGGGCAATCAATTCTTGCGGATATATGGCGTTGCGGCCATATTTTTGGTCGAATATCACTGTGACACGTTCTTTGGGGCTATTTGCGACCGTCTCGAATATTTTATAGTGACTCCCATTAATATTCGGACTACTTTTAAAACGCCATAACTTGCTTAGAACTGGGCTAAGCAACTTGAATTTTGTTATTGCTTAGAATGATTAAAGAAAATAATATATGACGAAATATATATAACGAAGATTTAAGAAATGTATTTCGTAGATCTCGGTAATTTATATGTAAGCATGGTGAAAATTTCAGCGGAATCGGTTGACTTTGGTATAAGCGGTAAACAATTAAAGATCGCAAAAATCGCAGTATTGTCCTGATTTTTAATATTTCTGTCCAATAATTGTGAGAAAGTTGCTGTTTAAAAATTTTTTTAACGCTCGTAACTATGACCTTGCGTTAACTGATTTCGATGAAATTTTCGGCATGCACGTAACTTATCGAGATCTAGAATACGTATTTTTTTAAATTTTCGTTATAGACTTAGATAGAAAAGTTAAAAAATGAGAGTTTTTCAGTTCGTAACTGGTAGGTTTATTTTAAGTGCTCACCTCTTCTCATCCCTTTATACACTGCGTTCCACTCTCTTTTCTTACGATGTTTCTAATACATTTTCTTTGCAATATGTAAGCTTATTTTCTAATAAAATGTCGCTTTATGGGCATGTCTTCTATTTTTTTCTTTATTTCTAGATATCTGAAACTGTTTCTTAAATTGTTTAACGTAAGTATTGTATAACGTACTGTATAGCGTACCTGATTATACTTTCACTTCAGATTGATCCTCTATAACTTGAGATATTATTTTATTGTCGTTAAGAATATTAAATCCTTTATCATTTCCATCATTTTTAATCACATTTTCTACATCGCACTCTACGCAGTGCGAAATGCACCTTGCGACATTATACATATAACTTTGTGATTACGGTTTGTTCGCTATTTGATCTTTCATTCAAAGATGAATTACTTTCACCCACTTTTAGAAGCTGTTATTCGTTTTTATTCCCTTATTCGTGTTTGCTGCATCATCTTCTTTGCATTTTAATATGTGTTATCTTCATAATTTTTTTATGATATATACAGTTAATCTACCAATGTTATATTTACGAGACAAGGAATTAATTGTTTCTGAAGCGTCTATTAATTTCAAATTTTTTTTCAATACAAAGCACCAAAAAAAATGATAGGACTTTTGCCATTTTTGAGTGTTGCGCATAATATAATAAAATATGCATACATTTTTACATACCTTATGTATTAGATATGTTCTTAGAGATGAGCATAATAAACCTTGAGTTTGTATCTCGTGTACGAAAAGAGTTAAAGAAAATAATGTAAAAACGTGCTAATTTTAATCGGACAAAATGATAGGACATTACTAAAAAGAAGCAATTGTTTAAAAAAAATATTCCATTGGACGCTATATTAATATTTAGTGAGGTCATCTTTTTGTTGTACAACATCTAATAAACGCTTAGGAATGGACTTATACAGTTTTTGAATACCTTTTTGTTTTAAGAGACTGTAGCGACCAGTCGTGCGCACAAAAGATCTTTAGTCTTCGTGCAAACGGCTGACGTAATTTATGACTCTCCTTCGAAGAAGCTATTTTTGAGAAGACAAAGCCCACCACCTGATAGCACAGTAGAGTCTTTCACGGTGGATGTTTACACAGTAGAGTCTTTCTAAGAAGTTCCTCAATAGCTAAAGAGACCGTCATAGATTAGGAGAATTTCCGAAGGGTACTCGAGGCGGGCCCAGCGACTCAAAGGCCAGGTGGCCCGACGTAGGTGACCCGGAGGAAAGTTTCCACACGTGTCACGTATGACTCATCATCCCCCCCGATTACCGAGCCGTCCCGAAAATACGCAAAGAGCGTAAGGGGCGGGCGGTGAGAGGGACAAAATGAGCAGCGCTGATTGGAAAGGCCCAACGCGTGGGGTTGACCAATCAGGGCTGTTCAAGAATTTTACCAGGGCAAACGGCAAAACGAAAGATTATTGTATCGCGACTCGTCCGCAGACATAGTCCGCGAAATAAAAAGAACTTTCTACATCGCACGCGAGTACACTTAATTACGGACGAACCTACCCGAAACTGGTGACCACCGACGTGATTATTAGTGCAGTGCGATTAGACATAGACAATTAAGTAGAAACAATAAAATGAATACCGAGGCGAACCACGAGAGTGCCGCGACGCCGGAAGTTTGTCGTGTAGGTACGCACATACCGCCGTTCTGGCCGGACCGACCAGAGATCTGGTTTAACCAGATCGAAGCACAATTTACGATAAGCGGCATCACTGCGGATAACACGAAATTTTGCCATGTGATGGCCCAACTAGATGCCAAATACGCCGAGGAGGTTTGGGACATCTTCACGGCGCCCCCGGAGACTGACAAGTATGAGACGCTCAAACGGGCGCTCATACGGCGCATGTCCGCCTCGGAAAGTAAGAAGATGCTTAAACTTTTCGAGACGGAAGAAATCGGCGACCGTACGCCGTCCCAGCTCCTGCGGCACATGCAGAGCCTGGCCGGGAAAACTATGACTGAAACCTGCCTGAAGACGCTGTGGGCCAACAGGATGCCGGAGATGACGAAAGCTATTATCCATTCGCAAATCGGTCTGCCACTCGACTCGCTGGCGGATATAGCGGACCGGATCCATGAGGGAACGACCAGCGGCCAAGTGGCCAGCGTCTCGGCGGCGCGGAAGGATCCGATGGAACAAGTGCTCTACCGACTAGAGAAAATAGAGGCGCGAATGGCGGAACAAGACCGGTCGCGCCCGCCGAAGAGATCCGACCGGCCTAATTACCGTGGTCGCTCTAAATCCAAAGAGCGGCGTCGGAGCGCGTCCCCGAGGAACAGGGACCACTGCTGGTACCACCAGGTATTCGGACCGCAATCAACAAAATGCAGGCCGCCGTGCACGTACAGCGCGGGAAACGCACGGGCCCACTGAATGCGGCGGTCAGTGCCGGGCCGAAAACCTGCCGCCTTTTCGTACGAGAGAGGGCACGGAACGAGGTGTATCTAATAGACACTGGATCGGACCTCTGCGTGTACCCTCGATCGTGTATAAAGGGTCGCCTGGACAAAGCAAAGTGCGAGCTGTTCGCTGCCAACGGGTCCACCATCAGCACCTACGGACTGAAGCCGACGAGCCTCGACCTGGGACTGCGACGGAGCTTTTCATGGAGGTTCGTCATCGCAGACGTGTCAAAACCCATAATCGGAGCCGACTTCCTAGCACACTACGGACTGCTGGTGGACCTCAAAGGCAGGCGACTGTTGGACCAGACCACGATGCTGACGACCACCGGGAGGATCGCCACGACGGAGACGCAGTCCATCAAGGCGATAATGGGGAGTTCGCCGTACCAGCAGCTTCTGGCGGAATTCCCGGCCCTGGTGCGTCCAACACAACACACAGAACGGCAGGTGAGGCATAGCGTAACGCATTACATAACAACAACGGAAGGTCCTCCGGTATTTTGCAAACCGCGCCGGTTATCGCCGGAGCTGTTTAAAGACGCCAAAGCGGAATTTGAGGACCTATTGAGTCTCGGTCACATCCGTCCGTCTAAGAGCCAGTGGGCCTCAGCCCTTCACATGGTATCTAAGAAGGATAACGGATGGAGACCCTGTGGAGACTATAGGTTACTTAATGCCCGCACAGTCCCCGACCGCTATCCGATTCCGCATATCGAGGATTTTTCGAGGATGCTATCCGGGAAGACGATTTTTTCGACGATCGATTTGGTGCGTGCGTACCACCAAATCCCCGTCCACCCGGACGACATCCCGAAGACCGCGATAACGACGCCGTTCGGATTATTCGAGTACACGGTCATGCCCTTTGGATTGAGAAACGCAGCACAGACGTTCCAGCGGTTTATAGACACCGTAGTAAGGGGACTTGATTTCTGCTACGCATACCTCGACGACATCTTAGTGGCGTCGAGTTGTGAGACGGAGCACAGAAATCACCTGCGTACGCTTTTCTCACGTCTACAGGAGTATGGCATGGTCGTAAATCCGAGCAAGTGCGTGTTCGCGGAGTCGAAGGTGAAGTTTCTAGGCTATGAGGTTAGCGCCGAGGGTACTAGACCATTGGCCGAAAAGGTCAAGGTCATTCAAGAATACCCAAGACCCGTAACGGTCAAGCAACTGCGCGGTTTCTTGGGTATGGTAAACTTTTACCGTAGATTCATACCCGGCGCGGCCGCATTGCAGGCTCCGCTTAATCAACTGTTGCGGGGACGCAAGCTGAAAAGCAATGCTCCCTTACAATGGACGAGCGAAGCGCAGTCTGGCCTAGAAAATCTTAAGACTGCATTGGCGAACGCAGCATTATTGGCTCACCCGTCCAACGATTCACGACTCGCGATCATGGTAGACGCATCAGATTTCGCGTTAGGCGCTACATTGCAGCAACGGCAAGGCGGTTCGTGGCAACCGTTAGTATTTTGCACGAAAGCCTTGTCCCCCGCACAGAGGAAGTACAGCGCGTACGATCGCGAATTGCTCGCCATCTACACCGCGATAAAACATTTTCGACACGCGGTAGAGGGTCGCGAATTCACAGTCTACACGGATCACAGGCCAATAATGTTCGCGTTTAGACAGAAACCGGACAAGAGTACACCGAGGCAATTTCGATATCTTGACTTCATCGGTCAGTTTACCACGGACATCCAACACGTTAGCGGCAAAGACAACGAGGTCGCAGACGCACTTTCGCGTATCGAAGCCGTAACGGCACCGCTAGATTACGCGAAGCTAGCGGACTCGCAAGAGCAGGACGAGGAAATGAAAAAATTCCTAAACGCGTCTGATACCTCGTTGGAATTGAGACGGATACGCACGTGTAACGACGACGCACCCGTCTACTGCGACATTTCAACCGCTGACGTGCGTCCGTTCATAACGTCCCCCTTCCGACGCCAAGTCTTCGATGCTGTACACGGATTGTCGCACCCAGGTGCAAGGGCGACAATCCGTTTGATAAAACAGCGTTTCGTTTGGCCGTCGATGGAAAAAGACTGCCGAGAATGGAGTCGAGGCTGCCTCGCGTGTCAAAAAGCAAAGGTCGGCCGACACGTCTCGAGTCAGGTGGGCACCTTCGCGCCGCCGTCGAGCAGGTTTGAGCACGTGCACCTCGACCTGGTAGGACCACTACCTGTGTCGAGGGGCAATAGATACTGCCTTACCTGCATCGATAGGTTTACGCGTTGGCCAGAAGTCTTACCGCTCGAGAATATCGAGGCCGAAACCGTCGCGCGTACCTTCGTTTCGGGGTGGATCGCGCGTTTCGGGACACCGGCAAGGATCACCACAGATCAAGGCCGGCAATTCGAGTCCCATCTTTTTAGACAATTGAGCGTGTTGCTCGGGTGCACGCATCTCAGAACCACCGCCTACCACCCCGCAGCGAACGGTATGGTCGAGCGCCTCCACCGACGGTTAAAGGCCGCGATAAAGTGTCGCGCCGACGACCGGTGGACCGATGCGTTACCTGCCGTTCTCCTAGGTATCCGCGCCGCGTACCGCGATGATCTACACGCATCGTCAGCCGAGCTGGTGTACGGCGAAAGCATACGGCTACCCGCGGAAATGTTTCGCAACGAAAGCACCAGCGAAGCAGAGCCAGCCGAAGTGGTGCGCCAGCTCCGCAATCATTTTAGAGACATACGACCTGTGAGTGGTTCTCGGCACGGTCAGAAGAGAGTTTTCGTCTTCAAAGACTTGGCGACAGCATCGCACGTCTTCATTAGAACAGACGCGGTAAGAAGCCCTCTTCAGAATCCGTACGAGGGCCCGTTCCCGGTCGTATCGCGAAGTGAAAAGACATTCGTAGTGCGGATTCGAGGTAAAGAGACTACGGTCTCAATCGACCGACTCAAACCCGCCTACATATTAGACGACGACAATGACGGGTACGTACAGACTCAACAGGACGAACAGAGACCGAACGACGAGCGTAACCCAGACGGTCCGCCGACTTGCACGCAGGAACCCCCTCGCACTCGTTCGGGTAGGCGAGTGCGATTTCCAGATAGACTGCAAGTCGGAAATAGGTAGACACCATTGTAAAAAGTACCGAGTAAAATCTTGTATATAGTAGTTTTAGACCTAGAGATAAGTTAATTTAAGTAGAATTAAGTAACGTTTGCACTGGTAAGGGGGTGATGTAGCGACCAGTCGTGCGCACAAAAGATCTTTAGTCTTCGTGCAAACGGCTGACGTAATTTATGACTCTCCTTCGAAGAAGCTATTTTTGAGAAGACAAAGCCCACCACCTGATAGTACAGTAGAGTCTTTCACGGTGGATGTTTACACAGTAGAGTCTTTCTAAGAAGTTCCTCAATAGCTAAAGAGACCGTCATAGATTAGGAGAATTTCCGAAGGGTACTCGAGGCGGGCCCAGCGACTCAAAGGCCAGGTGGCCCGACGTAGGTGACCCGGAGGAAAGTTTCCACACGTGTCACGTATGACTCATCATCCCCCCCGATTACCGAGCCGTCCCGAAAATACGCAAAGAGCGTAAGGGGCGGGCGGTGAGAGGGACAAAATGAGCAGCGCTGATTGGAAAGGCCCAACGCGTGGGGTTGACCAATCAGGGCTGTTCAAGAATTTTACCAGGGCAAACGGCAAAACGAAAGATTATTGTATCGCGACTCGTCCGCAGACATAGTCCGCGAAATAAAAAGAACTTTCTACATCGCACGCGAGTACACTTAATTACGGACGAACCTACCCGAAAAGACTCCAATTTTTAATAATACTGTCTTTTAATTCTTTGACATCTTTGTATTGCTTTCCATTCGCATATACACTTCTTGACAAGTTTGCCCAAATATTTTCAATAATATTGCGATCGAGCGAGCGGGCCGGCCAGTCCAAAACTGTCACATTTTTGGAACTGAAAAATGTTTTAACTGTCTTCGCAGTGTGTATTGCAGCATTATCTTGTTGGAAAATGTAATTATTGCCTGTAATTCGGATCGTGTGCTTGCTTAACTTATCTTTTACTTCTGACTGTTTATACGGCCCGATAAAAAGTTGATGTCAGTTTTTCCATGGTAGCCAATACTTGTTGCACGAGGTCTCCCCCGTGTTTTCTTTTTTCCGTAGATTTTCGGATTTTTTAAAAAATTGTAAATGACATTACGGCTCCGATTTAATAACTTCGCAATTTTTGTGATGGTACAACCACTGACCGCAATAACAAGATTCGATCGATTTCACTTCTGTTCAATTGTTTTCCGCGACCCATTTTGCACTGTTTTAACAATTAACTGCACCAATACTGTGGATAAATGACAGATTAACACGTTCGCATTTAGTCAATGCTAAGAAACGACTGACAAAGAACACAATAATGGAAAATATGTCAAGTGTCCTATCATTTTAACCGAGTGAGTCAGATATGTATATCTAATTACAGTAAGACCCCGTTTAACGCTGCTCCGCTTAACGCTGTTTCAGTATTACGCGGTAGTATTGGGTTCCCCTAAATCGCACACTGTGTTGATACTTGTTGTATATGTGTGCAAATGGAACGGCCATGCACCAACCAAAAGCAGTGTACTATATAGCGACGGGGTACACTATGTACCTTTTCCAACGCTCTTTTGTTAGTCTGTCCAGAATAAAGGTTCCAACTGTATTCCCCGAAGTCGCAGTCACAGTACGAACGCATCTTTCCTGCGTTCACTGATCCCCATTACATATTTACATATGTACGTGTTAGGTTGCCTCGTTTAACGCTGTTTCGTTTAGCGCTGGAACTTATTGGAACGTATCCCCCGCGTTAAGCGGGGTCTTACTGTACTTGTCTCGAGTTCTGTTACGTCAAGGAGGAGATGCTAACTGGTCTCGTAATTCGGAGTACAAAATTACAGCTAACAGTCTTAATAGCACCGATGCTCATCGTCATCGAATCGTCATATCATTATTATCACTGGTAACAAATCCTTTAGCTACGTCAGTGCGTGATTCCGGTGAACGTATCAGCGCCATCGTTAACTGCGTTCTGTGCGACGTTTCTTTTAGCGGCCTCTTTCTGTTTTGAGGATGCTCTTTAATTTGTAACTGCTTTTTGTTTAGCGGCGGCGCTGCGAGTTAAAATACTCGTGGACGTTGGTGGCTCAAGAACTTCTTCAATCGTCGGTTTGGAGGCAGCAGCCTCAGCTTTCTTCTTACGCCTCAGTTTCCGCCTTTCCTGGAGTACGCGAAGACGGTTAAGCTCTTTTCCCTGAGCTGTCCACTTTAACTTGTAATAATACACCACAATCACTTTCTGCAACATTATCAAACAAAAAGCTTTGTGCACATGGTGCATGAAAAATATACGAACGATTATTCTTTGGAGGAACAACCAACCGCGAAGCATGGATTTATCAACGTGTTTACTTTAAGAAGAAAACTTCTGTTCGACTTTCAGGTCTTCCTAGAATCGAACGATCGAAAATAGTGATCTCGAAGCAATGAGTACTCGAAAGAGTAGAAATAATAGAAATAATAGTAAACAAGAAAAAAAGGAAAAAACTGACGATGAGATTGAACATTGAATGTATATAGCGATTCGGAAAGGAACCGTAGTTTTTTCCGGCAGATATTGTTTTCGTATGAAGATAAAGTTCTTGCCGTGTTCGGAAAAACCTGCAGCGAACAGCTCCTGAAAAATATAACATAACATTATAGAATATCGTGATCTCTTTTCCCGGGTTAAATGTAGAAACTACTGTTATTAGAATATCGCCGGGCCGAAAATTAGAATTTCGCGAATCTCAAATTCAAGAATCCCTCGAATAACATTACGATAAACTTTAACGCGACATATTCATTACCGCGCGGCATCGTTGCAATGACGCCCGAAATCGGTATCGCTAAAAGAGAAGAAAATAGAATGCGATTATTGTATTACTCACCCTATCTTCCTTGGCCCATTTCGCTGTCAACTTCTTTGGTGGCCCTTTCTTCATTATTCTAATTAATGCTCTAATCGGCATATACCTGTTCTCGTGCAGGCAATCGCTAACATATTGATCAGCGATACCATTGACAGAGTTCATCACCGCGTCATGGATACAGATTCCCTGCTGGCACTATAGGCTGGACAATACAACTCTTGCGAGCTCATTGTTTACTATATACCAATAGTCCACTTCCTCGTCCGGTTTCCACAAATTTGTTCTCCTTCTTACTCTCCATATTCAACGAGCACCTGACTCTTGTCCCGGTATTGGGGCAGAAATGCTGCCCTCTCCTCGTAAAACTTCAGCGTTTTCTATTCGAAAAATGACATTTAAATTAGTGCATTGTAGATGCAACGAAATTCTGTTTTCTTATGCACGGCAAAATCGTCGAGGCTACTACAAAACGTGACGCAGAAATAATTCAATTTAACGTCTTTTTTTATTCATTCTCACCGATAGACGATTGCGACGATTTTATTCAAGAACACTGTCTTTTTAAGAAAGAAATAAGCAACGAATAAATACAAACCTATTTTACCGCTGCATTGCATTTTGAAGGCGACTTTTTCGTCGAACTCCTCAGTTTTCTCGATTTTTTAGCTTGTGCTTTGTCACTTTCCTGAACTTTCTTACTTCAACCACTTGTTGAATCTCGCTTTGAACTTTGGAATCATTTTCCGGTTCCACTTTTATTTCTACGACAATTTCTGGTTGTCCAACTGCTATTTTGGCTAAATAATCGGAGTTGATTTCTTCGTTGAACTCCTCGGTTTTCTCGTTTTTTTAACTTGTGCTTTGTCACCTTTTAGAACTTCTTCCTTGATGCTTATTTGAACTCCTTGTTGAGCCTCACTTTCAACTTTGAAATCGATTTCCGGTTCCACTATTATTTCTTTAATAATTTCTGTCTGCTGAACCACTACTTTTGCTTTTGAAGGCAATTCGTCGTTGAATTGCTCGCTTTGCTTGGTCTCCTCGGTTTCGGCTGCTTCTTATTTTTGCAGTTACCTATCTCAATTTCAAAGTTGTTCCCTCAAAGTCAAGAATCTTTATCATCAGGATAATCGCGTCGTGCCAGCTTATATATGCTTACCATCCCTCAGGTGGTGGAAAATGCTCGTGGTCCTCCCGCACTCCCTCCACGTACCCTGTATTCTTGCCAATAGCAAAGGATTTTTAGGGAAGGAGGTATACGTACACTTTATCCTTGCCTGTAGCAAAGGATCATTAGGGAGGGGAGCATACCAATTGCGATTTTCCGAAGACACCACTCCTGCTGGCGCAGGAGTAAATTTCTATTAATTACCCCGGCCGGCTGAAATGGATTGCGACGCTAACCGCAATAGCGCGAACCACAACATGGTCGATCGATCGAATGTCATGTGCTCCTACCACCGAGTTTGACAGCTGAAGGGAGACTCTATGCCGCGTTCAAATCACGGAGCATGAACTTTTGATATTTTTTTTACCACATGACAGTGATAGTTTTAAGAAAAACACTGTTCATCCTTATTTCCGAATGTCTGAAGAATATTTACTAAATTTTCGGACCCGAACTAATATGTAGTTTAACCGTGACAGACGTATTAATTTTCTGGTGTGCATGACACCTCATATGTACCATATGAAATTTTTATGCAAGGTGTACAGTGAAGATTAACAAAGTTCACAAATGATATTTTAACTTAAATAATTTCGTGCCCGAACAGAATTCAACGAATGATTTGCAAAGCTGATTTAATAATAAATGATCGCGTTAAGAGACATAAAGGATTTGTTTATTAGAGATATGAAAAATATTATCAATAAGAAACTCACCCATTTAGTTGAGGATGCATTTGCTGGCTGGAATTGTGGTTCACGATGTCGAAGTGCATTGACCTCGTACAACGTACAGCTGATCCCAGGACGATGACTGCAGGATTCAAGGGATACTGTTGGAGGGACCAATGATACGAAGTTCACATTCACTGCACTAACACCAAACACTGATCATTTAATTAATTACTGATAATCCGAAACACTTGTAGATGTTACGAGGGATAACTGAGACTCGTTCGTGGATAATCGTTTATTCGCCGCGTTCGTTCGGAAGTCGACGTTACACTGCCAAAAAATCCAGGCCTCGACGTGGATCCTTGTCGTTCGTCGTTCGGCCGTCCGAGAAAATGACACCCGATGCCATTTTCCTCGAAGGGCTGTTAATTACGTTCTAAGAGCGCAGGGTACCGTTGGTGACAGAGGGTTGGCCGCAGTTTACGTCCCTGCATATCTTGTTTATTTAATATGGCGCCGTGCCCGTCGCCGTCGTCGCCACACGCCGAAGATTCAAAATCGTTGAGGTTTCCTATGGAGGGGTGGGGCGTTTTCTATTGAATCGTTTAATCCTTCATTAAAAATTGATGGCCCTGAAAAGAGCCGATTAATGCTATCGATAATATTGTTCAAAATGCCACACCATTCGGCACGGCTTACAATTTGTCGTTGTACTTTCTCCATCGTATCTGTGGTTATGTTTGCAATAGCACCGTGAATTCGGTTTATTATATCATCGATGCTTTCTATTGCTTTTTTGTATACTGTATCCTGGAAGTAGACAATATTGATTTAAAAGAAGAGTAAAAAATGCAATAATAATTTGAAAATGTTCACTGCTGAAATTAGTTTGAAATAACCACAGATATAAAAATCCAACGGATTTAAATCGGGTTAAACCTGTGCATGCTATGATCGAAACGCATGCGGAATCTCGTCGCTCCACAAATGCAAATTATGGGCATTAAAACACCCTTCTCTTGTGAAGAGTGCTTCATCTGTCCATAAAATGAATTTGCAGAACGTAGGATTCCGCGCTACTTCTTCCAGCAGCCACCTTGAATATTGGATTTGTTGATCGAAGTCAGAATCTTGCAATTTCTGCACCCGTTTGAATTTATGCGGGTGCATCAAGTTGTCTTTTAGGATGCGATGTACGGTAGTACTGCTAACACTAGAAAGAAAAAAAATACATGCAAATGCATAAACATTTAAAGATCATGAACATTTCTTTTTAGGTAAATAAAAATCATGGTTATTTTAATTGTGACTTATTCTAAGCGGAGGCTGATTCCTCGTACATTTTTGGTGCCGTCCTCCTCTATAAGGGTTTGCGCTCGATTTTCTGATCGGAAGGTCCGCGCAGAAAATGATCTCCCGGCCCCCTAAAAACGCCGTGCTAACGTGCGTACAGTATATTCTGTGGACGTACAAAAATTTGGGTATTCTTCCCGTAATCTTCTCACAGTAGCAGCTGCATTTCCCTCGCATTGCGCGAATATCCAAAATATCTGGTACTGTTCTTGTGGTAAATATATTTTAGAAAACTTCACGACGTATTCTCTAGCACTGTTGAACGCTTTCTAGCCCTCCTTCTCACGTTGCGAGCCCACTATCGTTTCAAAAACAGACAGCGTTGTAGCATCGTCTTCTGCCATCACCTAATTCGACGTTCGTTTAAAATGTTGATTATCTGGTTGAACTAGTTCACATTTAGAAATAGTACTTTTAAAAACTTGTAATTCCATATAATTACAGTGGGCTCTTGACTTTTGCACACAATTGGTTCCTGAAAATGTGTGCAAATGTTGAATGTTCGAAGGTAGAGGGATGTAAAGTTTTAAAGTATTAGTTAGTTAATGTTTTAAAGTATTTATTTATTTATATATCTTTCGGGTGTTTTCTTTATAAACTTGTCAAGAGTTAGTTGCATACCTCCTTCTTTTTTCTTTTCATGATAAAGATTTCTGTAACTTGCAGTGTCTTTTTATATTGCTCTATGTACTTGAGATATACGTTCTGCATTGGGATCGCATTCTTCCATAATAGTTAAAAATTTATCTTCATTCATATTTTTAATTGTCAAGTCTTAACGTTTTTATCGTTTATTTATTTATTTTATTTTTTTATTTTTTCCTCACATTCGTTGTGTATTTTATTGTTAATCAATTGCTGCTCGATTGCTGCTCATTTTACAGCGGTGCTGAGTGAAATTCAATTTATTCATTAATATCGTCATTGTTGACGTCCAAGATAAATTCATTCATGAGGCTAACTATTTCATCGGTGATAGTTCCCGGTGTTTCTTTAAAATTTGTATAATCATTCATCATTTGTGGGCATAATTTCCAGGAACCTTTTATTGACGACTATTTTATGTGAGCCCACGAGTCTCCAATATTGTTTATAGCGTTCCATATATTATAATTTTTCCAAAAATCGGTTAATGTTGGCCCATCTTCTTTGTCCATTGCCTGGATGGCCTTAGTCATTATTATTAGTCTTCATTATCTCATATAATACCGTTTAAATGTAGCTATTACTGTTTGGTCCATGGGCACAGGTGGTATGAGACAAGTGGTATTAGGAGGAAGAAACACAACATTAATTTCCGGGTATAGATTCTATAGAGAGATTTTAGGTGTCCTCATGCATTGTCTAAAATTAATAATGCTTTAAAATCTAAATTATTATTTTTACAATATTGCTTCACTGTCGGCATGAAATGCAAGGTAAACCAATCATTGAATGTTGACGTAGTAACCCAGGTCTTTTTATTTGACCTCCAAATGACCGGAAGCAATTCTTTATCTTATCCTTTCAAGGCTCTGAGATTATGTCCAGGTGCAATGATTCTTCCTTCGATAAGAATGTACGATTCGACATTTTTTCCCAAAATAAACCCATCTCATCTACATTGAATATTTGATTTGGAGAATATTCTCCATCCACAATAATTTTTGACAACGAGGAAATATATTCTTTTGCAGCATCTGTATCTGCATCGGCCGATTCACCGGTGAATTTAATATTGTGTAAAGAATATCTCAATTAAAATTTGTCAAACCAGCTATTACTAGCTTGAAACGCGTATGTACAGTCTTCATTTAATCTGGTCTTCTAATCTTCATGCAAACTAAGAGCCTTAGCTTGATTAATTGAAAAACTCAGCGGAACATTATTTTGATGTCTATCATCAATCCACGATAACAACGATCTTTCCATTTCATCCATCACTATCCCGTGTCTTTGGGAAACATTCTTTGAAAATATATTCCCACAATTTTGAACGTATTCCTTGATTTTATTCTTATTTTTCAAAATTGAACATACTGTAGATCTATTTACATCGTACAAACGTCCGATTGAAGCAAAAAATTCACCGTTTTCGGAACGTTTAATTATGTCTATCTTTGTCTCGATCGTATGAAATTTATGAGTTCTTGATTTGTTTTTGTTCGTATCAACATTGCAGTTTTTCAGTTTCTTACCCATGTTGATCAATTTATAAAGGCAAAATATCTAAACGTACCCAAATAACGTTTTAAACGTAAAACACAACACGTTGACGCACGGCCTAATGCAATATGATTGATACCAATCACAGTAGGAACATAGAGCTGCTGATTTCACCAGAAACGTTATATGATAGACTATGATATTGGGGTCGCTCACACTGGCTCTTGCTCCTCTCATCTAAACCTAAGATGCAGCCACTAATCTATGCGTGGGTGACTTCGATGTCCACTATCCTTGTAAGATTTACAAAAGAAGTAGGGGTTGCACGCCTTTCGGTGGAGGGGGTGGGGGCAACTTGGAAGAACCTCGTCGGTCGTGTGGTGAGTCAGACGGTTCGAGTAACGCGTTGCGTTGTAAACACGTATGTTACGAGCCGAGGGGCGTGGCCGAAGGTTGGATGCGATTGGGATTTTTTATAAGAGAGATTGCGTGGACCAGCCGATGCCTCTTTCAGCACGGGTGGCCACCTAGACATCAGGATAGGATTTGGGGAAATTGAAGTTTGAATACCTCGTAACTTTCACAAGAAAAAATGAAGATATACCTCGAGCGGTAAAGGTATATCTTAGTGGGTTTGTAGCAACTACTGTTTCGAATCAGGAAATGGAATAATTGAATTTTGCAACGAAAGTAAACTGGTAAAAGATAGTATATTATACAAGTTTTGGTTAATTACAATTGTATATGTACTAGTGTATCGCGGATTCCATATCGCGCTCTCAGTTTGTCGCACTGAATCGGCAGGGGCTTTTTAACCCGGTATCTAGTAGCTACTCGGTTATTTTGCTTCAAAGAGAATTAAACTCGATCTCGTTTAACGTTTCTTCGTCGGTGATAGACTCAAAACTAGCCCGCGTTTTGGTCGCGTTTGGGCCCTTATATACCCAAATTTTCTTCGGGAAATGATAGTGGAAGGTGTTCTATGTGGTTCGATTCCAGAACGTTCGTCGTCGTATCCTTTTGAAGGTACTTGACTTGCAATATACAAACGAACCACCGGCTGGCTGGCGCCAGCCTGGCGTATGTCTTCAGGAAGGAGTATAAAAAATACAACGGAAAATTCTCCGCACGTTACACATCAATTTAGTCGCATCGATGCGTTTCGCTCAAGAGAGCACTTGAGCGCCTTCGGCGCGATCCGAAATGTTTGTTCTTCATAGGCGGTCGCCACCCACGACCTATACTATAGGGGCGAATATTCAATGCAGTTGTTTATAAGTCTTAAATGGCGACGTGTCAGAGTTCCTACGCGATGAACTCGAGCTATGATCCCGGCCGTATAAAAAAGAAACTTATTTTCTTTTGTTTGCAATCTTTTTCAAATGTCCAATTATCATGAAATGTACTCAGATATACTGAAAATAATTAATTTATACAAGCAGGAGAGTCATCGGATGAAAGCTTTAATTCTTTTGAACAAATACTTCAATGTAGCAAGGAAAAAATGTAGACCTTATACTTCATTGTGGAGATTTATTTAACGATGCGAAACCAACAACTTCTGATGAATTAAAATGTATGGAATTGTTAAATAAATACTATATGGGCCCCAGGTTAGCAAGATATGATAATATCAATATAAGATGATATTTGAAGTACGACAAATATTAATTGTCTTTTCATCAGAGCAATTAACATTCAATTTTTGAGCGAGCCAGAATTAACATTCCCACACTGTACTTTTAAAACTGTAAATTTTTAGGATCCAAATTTTAATATTGACATGCCAATATTTTCCATTCACAGCAAAAATGACCATCCAAGTAAGAAATATAATATCAATAGTTTAAGTACAGTGATTTTTCAACATTGTGATTCAGCCATTAGTAATTATAATCAAAATTATAGGTTGTGGAATAAATGGGCCAAATGGACTTGTTGTCTGTGTCTGGTTTCGTAAATTATTTTGGAAAATGGACAGCCACCCCTAAAATGATCATTCCTCCACTGATGATAAAAATGGGTAATACCCATGTTGCAATTTTTGGTTTAAGCTACATGAACGATGATAAATTAACACGGATGTTGAACGATTTTAAGGTGAACTTATGAGATCCATATATGTATTGAGAGATCTTTCCATTTTTTTTAATGCAAACGATTTTCATTCATAGGTGAAATGCTTTAATTTGTTTGTTTTACATAAAAAACGTGCACCATGTCTTAAACGTGGATATACTTCGGAAGCCCACCTTCCCTCTTTTGTTGACTTTGTCGTGTTGGGAGAGGAACACGAATGTCGTATCACACACGTGTTTAACAATATACAATTCTCAAACAGGTATATTTTTAGATTTATTTATTAATTATGATGCATGAAGAATAAGAAACTACTGCTTAATAAACGCACTTACAGATTGCGATTTCTTTATGCGAGGGCGAATCGAAGGTCAAACACATTACAATACTTAGCGTAAACGGTAATAAGTTTAAGTTGAAGAAATTGAAATTAAAAACCGTTAGATCATTTGTGTTTGACACTCTGGTCCTTAATGATACGAATATAAAAAGTAATAATGATAGATCGCTATCAGAATCAGACCGACGCATAGAAAATGAATTGATTCCTAATACTGCGGAACAATTGTCAAATCACCCGATGCAACCGGTCTTACCGTATATTCGATTGAAAGTAATTTACTCGAAAAATAAATTTAACCTCGACATAAGCATAACAAAAATTTAATAAATGTCTTTGGTAGATCTCGTAATATCAGTTACGAGTTACAAAAAATTAAAGATCGCAGAAATCGCAGTTTTATCATGATTTTCACCAAGAACTGTATGAAATCTGCAGTTTTCAAAATCTTACAACGCCTGTAGCTCGACTCTGGGTTAACCGATGTCGATCAAATTTTCAGCACGCATATAAGTTATCGAAATCTACAAGAGGATATTTTCTAAATTTTCGTTATAGGCTCAGATAAAAAAGTTAAAAATCCAGGGATTTTAATTTCTTCTTTTCATTGCAAGTAATAGCAAAATTAAAAGAAAGCTTTTTCGTCATCGCCTAGTAGACTAATCTCTCTGTCGTCTAAAAAAGTTCAAGTCATTTAGTTCAGTTCTGAAAAAGTAATTGCGTTTTAAAAGGTGTACGAACATTTTTATGGGCCACTATATATCTATGTAAGTTTGTACCAACTACTGCTTTCAATCAGGAAGTGGGATAAATGAATTTGACAAATAAATAGACTGGTAAAAGATAGTATATTACAAGCCTTTGGTATATACGATTGCATGTATGTGAGTGTATCGCGGATTCTAGATCGCGCTCTCACTTTGTTGCACTGAGTCGGAGAATGTTTATAACCTTGTAACGATATACGTACTGGCCCGCTTTTGGTCGCGTTTGGGCGCTTTATATACCAAATTTTTTTTGAGAAATGGTAATGGGGATGTTCATATTTTCTTCGGTCCCAGAAAATTCGTCATCGTACTCCTTCAAAGGTACATGGCTCACAATATAAAGAGCGAACCCGCCGACTGGTGCCAGCGGGTGTATGCTCCCGACCCTCCTTAGATGAAACATATAAATGATTCTATCAGTCTTTTCTGAGGGCGTCCACCTTACACAGATTTTTGAAATGGAGTAGAATGTGGAACTATTGTGTTCCGGCCGAATCGCGGACCGCGGCTCAACGCACGTTCGACTTTCGATGTACGCCGTCTCGCCGTTTTTGTCGAATAAACGGCGAGGCGGCAAGACAATAACACGATCGACGTGCGTTGGCCCGACCGTCAAACGCTCGCCTCGGCCTAAATGTATACGCGGTGTTTTTGCCTTAGGAGACAATGACCGGCCCTCGACGCCTGACGATGCTTCTCCTTGAACATCGGCCAGGTGTCTATATATACTGCCGCAAATTTGATAACGGGGGATTCTCCAAGATATCGTTATCGTTAACCGTCAAGTTTTATTTAGCGCCCCTTGCGCCTATACGAAGCCGTGCTTCGATTTTATAGTTCATACGAAGCCGTGCTTCAATTTTATAGTTCATACGAAGCCGTGCTTCAATTTTATAGTTCATACGAAGCCGTGCTTCAAATTTTATACGTCGAACGGAGCCGTGCTCCAGGGATTGTGGACCGAGGACTGTGGAGTCCGAATCAATAAATCGTGACGTCTCCTCACGACTTCCGGCGGTTTAATTTTGTGCCGTGCGCAACATTTCTGGTCCTTCGAGCCGGATCTGGAGACGACACAGGAGAGATAATCCATCTCCATCAGCAGCGTCGATCACGCAGTCGATCAACGCATACGAGTCCGCTATAAGAACTGCTGGTCAAAATGGAGCAGCTTATTAAGGAGCAAGAGCTCACCATCGGGGGACTTTGCCGGATCCTGCCCAACTTCAAGCGCCTGGGAAAGGCAAAATTCACGGAAGCCGCCGCGGAAGAGCGCCTTCGCCGCCTGCGGACCGAGTGGGACGCGTGCCGACGCCTCCACCTCCAGTTGGAGCTGAAGGCCACTGCCGAAGACCGGGAAACCCGCGACTACTTCAAGCAGGGGTATTTCGAGCGGGCCGAAGCAGAGTTCGAGCAGGCGAGTGACTTTTTTGTTGAATTGATCGCTTCATTTAGGAGCGGGGCGTCTGCGCTGGCTGACGCGAGCCAGACAAGGGAGTCAGAGTCCTGTAGCGCGCCCGTGGCGCAGCTACCGCGACTCCCATTGCCAAGGTTCGCCGGCTGCTACACGGAGTGGCCGAGCTTCTCGGACCAATTTGAGACGCTGGTCGTGAAGAACCTGACTCTTCACGACGTCCAGCGACTACAGTACCTCAAGGGTGCTTTAGAGGGAGAAGCAGCGTCCGAGATTGCTCAGTACTCCGTGACAGCGGCGAACTTTGGCATCGCGTGGGCAGCCTTGGTCAGGAGGTATGACCGGAAACCACAGATACATTGTTCTCGGCCTCTCCGCCGCCCCATCGACGCCCCGACGTCGCCCCGCTGATGAGGGATCGCCTCAGCCACGGTGGGCGCTGAAGCGCCTCGACCAGGACGCTCTGATGGCGGCAGCCCACGTCGTGGCCTGGCCGGCAACACCGGCCGAGCCAGTCGACGGGACAAGGGAGGCCCATTGGTTCCGGGGCGCAATGACGTCGATTTGCGACGTCGCCATGCCCCGGGCCAGGGTCTTCCCGAGGAAGGCGGTGTACTGGTGGTCGCGCGCGATAGCGGATTTACGCACAGAGTGCGTCCGCGCGCGACGCCAGTACGCCCGCGCCCGTCGACGACGACGTTCCGACGTGGAGCTGGCTATCCAGCTGTATGGGCGATACAGGGAGAAGGTGGTCGCCCTGCAGCTGGCCATCAGGCAGGCGAAGAGCCAGGCCTGGCGCGACTTTCTCGGGTCTCTGAACCGAGATCCGTGGGGGCGCCCATACAAAATGGCGATGGGACGTTTACGTCCCTGGGCGCCCCCTCTGACGGAAAGCCTGGATCCGGGGATGCTCGGACGGGTCGTGGACGCGCTATTCCCCGTCAGCGGGGAGGCGTCCCGGCCCGTCCCTCAGCTAGAGGGACATGAGTGGTCCCCGGATCTGGAGGTCGCGCCGGAGGAAATGGCCGGGGTAGTCAAATGGCTTCGGGGCAAGAATACTGCCCCGGGGCCGGACGGTATCCCCGGCCGGGTCTGGTTGCTTGCCATGAGCGTCCTGGGCGGGAGGCTCAGAAGCCTCTTCTCCGGGCTCCTGAGGTCCGGGGTGTTCCCGGACCTCTGGAGGAGAAGTCGGATGGTCCTCTTAAAGAAGGATGGGAGGCCTGCGGATTCTCCCTCCGCGTACCGGCCCATTTGCCTCCTGGACGAGGTGGGCAAGATCTTTGAAAAGATCATTGCTGCCCGCCTCGCCAGGCACCTGTCCCGCGTTGGCCCCGATCTGGCGGACTGCCAGTTCGGCTTTCGGGAGGGGCGATCGACGGTCGACGCAATCGACCGTCTAAAGTCCCTCTCGGACAATGCCGTGGCACGGGGCGGGGTGTGTTTGGCGGTGTCGATCGACATCGTCAATGCATTTAACACCCTGCCCTGGTCCGCCATTAGGGAGGCCCTGGTTGAACACCAGGTGCCTCCCTATCTGAGGCGGGTGATCGGGGCCTACCTGCGGGACAGGTGGGTGGAATACCCGGGCCGGTACGGGACGATACGGAGGGAAGTGGACTGCGGGGTCCCGCAGGGGTCCGTGTTAGGACCACTCCTGTGGGACCTGGGATATAACGCGGTCCTGAGGGCCTCCCTGCCCGACGGTGCCACTGTCGTCTGCTATGCGGACGACACGTTAGTGGTCGCCGTCGGGGACACCTTCGAGAGGACCGTCCGACGAGCGGAGGTTGCGGTGGCAGCCGTCGTCGCGAAGATCCGCGATCTGGGGCTGAAGATGGCCCCGGTGAAGGCCGAGGCCGTCTGGTTTGGACGGCCTCGGTCGCGGCCACCGGCCGGATCGTGGATCTGGGTTGGAGGAGCCTGCGTCGAGGTGAAGTCCGAGATCAAGTATCTCGGACTGATCCTCGACAGCCACTGGAGATTCGGGGCGCATTTCGGCCGCCTCGTCCCCCGAGTTGAGAGGGCGGCGGCCTCGCTCGGCCGCCTGTTGCCCAATCTCGGGGGACCGGATAACATGGTGCGTCGCCTATACCTGCGCGTGGTGCGGTCCATGGCCTTGTACGGCGCCCCGATCTGGGGGCCGTCCGCGAGGGCAAGCCGGCGCATCACTTTGTTGTTGCGCCGGCTTCAGAGGCAAATGGCCCTTCGCCTCATACGGGGTTACCGCACCGCGTCTACCGGGGCGGCGCTTGCTCTGGCGGGAGAAATTCCCTTCGAGCTGCAGGCGGCGATGCGCGCCTATGTCTATAGGCGCATATGCATCGCTGGCCGGGCTCGGGGGGACCCGCCGGAGCGGGAGGCGGTCGACGGCTTCGAACTCCAGGCCCGGGGACTAGCGCTCGCCAGATGGCATGCGGAGCTTTGTTCCCATGCCGGCGAGCGCGTCCCTGGGGCTCTCCTGCCACACTTCACCTCGTGGCGGGAGAGGCGGTTTGGCAGGCTCACCTACCGTGCGACGCAGGTGTTCACCGGGCATGGCTGCTTCGGTGTGTACCTGTGTCGCATCGGTCGGGAAGCGACGACGGTGTGCCACCACTGTGGCGCGGAGGAGGACTCGGCGCAGCATACACTGGAGGTATGCCCCGCCTTTTCAGTGCTGCGCCGAGTCCTAAGACGGGAAGTTGGTCGCGACCTCGCTCTCTCCAGCTTAGTTGGGGCCATGCTGGAGAGCCCAAGAAAATGGGCGGCAGCCATCGCCTTCTGCGAAGAGGTGATGCTGCAGAAGGAGGCTGCCGAGCGGGGTCGCCGTGGGCGGGGGGTGCGGCGTGTGCGCCCACGCCTAGAGCCCCCCTCCCCGAGCAGATGAGAATAGGCGGGCGGCGGGTGTACCAGATTACTGGTTTAATTGCCCGCCGCCCGCCAACCCCCCCCCCCCAACTGAAGCTGTCCTCCCCATAGTGGGAGTGACGAGGCGGTGTGGGGTGCGGTCCCCCGCACCGCCGAAGCAAGATGATTCATGGGGGGAGTATAAATCTTCCCCCCGGGACGCGGCCGGCCATCGCCATTCCATCCTGGTGGCCGGCCAGGCGAGGGGGAGCCGCGGTTGTGTTCTGTAAGAGTTCCCGTGGCTCCCCCGCTACTCGCCAGCGCCCTAGGCCGCCGTGGGGGTTTTAGCGGGTCAAAACCCGCACTACCCCCGCCACGCCCCTCGGGCGGGACGGGGGTGTCTGACCAGCAGATTTCCCCCACGTTAAACAAAAAAAAAAAAAAAAAGGTATGACCGGAAGCGGCTGGTCGTCAGTGCGCTCCTGTCGAGTTTCCTGGCCCTTGCGCCGCTCACCCGCGATCGCGACGGCAGCGGTCTCGCCTTGCTGTGTCGTCGCACTAACGAGGCGTTGGCCCAGCTGCGAAATTTGGGGCGGCCGGTGGACCACTGGGACGACCTGCTGGTCCACCTAACGGTGGAAAAACTCGATCCGAAGTCGAGAGAGGCGTGGATCCACGAAATCCGCGCTGCCGTTGATCCACCCACGTACGCCAGTCTCGATGAGTTCCTGGAGCATCGGGCCGTGTCCTTCGCGAAGCTAAGGATGGCTCCAGAGCCCTCGGCTACCTCCGCGGAGTGTAGGCCGGCCCGAACCCCACCACCGGTACGCTCCCACGCGATGGTGACGACGACGGCGAGCCGTTGCCGGAAGTGCGGCGACAACCACCCGCTGTTCCGGTGCCCTGCGTTCAGGGGCATGGCGCTCAACCTGCGCCGGGATTTCGTTAGGGCGCGCGGTTGCTACTTCAACTGCCTCCGTTCGGGTCACCCCACGACATCGTGTCCCTCCGCGTCGCTCGCACCACACCCTGATTCACCAGGATTCCGGGGTTGGTGGCGGACCAGAGTCAACCGCGGTAGAACCCGGGCGGAAGGCAGCGACGAATATCTCCGCATCGTCCGCGGTCCACAACTGTGTCGCACGCTGGAGCGGGAGCAGGGCCGTACTGCTCGCGACCGCTCTAGTATGGGTAGAGACACGCGACGTGGAGGGGGGGGGGGGTAAGGCCGGTGAGGGCCTTGTTGGACCAGGGATCGGAGGCGACCTTCGTCTCCGAATCCCTCGTCCAGGCCCTCCGCATTCCTAAGCGGCCGCGGCTATCACCGTGACGGGTGCGGGGGACGCACCGGTGGGTCGCGTGACTTCGCGGGTCGATCTGGTCTTACGGTTGACCGGGCGCGGGAACGCTCCTATGCCGCTTTTCGCGTTCGTCCTCCGGAGACTTACCGGGTACGCGCCCAAGACGACCGTCGACATTTGCGTTTACCCGCATCTGCAGGACCTCGTTTTAGCGGACCCTGATCCGACTTTAGATCTCCCAGTAGATCTCTTAATCGGGGCCGATCGTTACGCTGATGTGATCGGTCCCGGCCTGTGCCACGGAGCAACCGGCCAGCCAATCGCGCAGAATATCGTATTCGGTTGGGTCGTATCGGGCGCCGCGTTGAAACCCGCCAACGATCCCGATCCCTCCGTGGCGTCCCTGCACTGTCACACGGAGAAGTTGGAGCAGCAATTGCGATTGTTCTGGGAGCTCGAGGAGGCGAGTCCCAAGTCTGTCATTTCCCCTGACGAGTCGAGGTGCGAGGAACACTTCGTCAAAACCGTCTCACGGCGGGCGGACGGACGGCTCGCGTAAGTGGCGAGAAGGAGACCCCCCCTGGCTCCCCTCCCGTCCAGCATTTCGTCCTGGGCGAGGGTTCTGCGCGTCACCGCAATATGCTACAGATTTCTCGCGGCCCTTCGTCGAGGGAAGAATAGTCCCTCGGATTGCAAGATATCGCCGATGCGGCGGGCGAGGATCTTGTGGCTCCGTTGGCTGCAGGGTGGCGCCTTCGCATCAGAGATACGAGCCGTTCGGAAACCCCAATTCGTCGGGCGATCGTCGCCCTTGCGGCGATTGAGCCCATTTCTTGACGAGGCAGGATTGCTCCGCGTGGGAGGTCGTGTAGACAACTCGTTCCGCGCGTACGACGAGAAACACCTCATCCTCCTCCCGAAGCACCCAGTGGTGGATTTGCTGGTGGAGGCTGTGCACCTCACGGCCCTCCACAGTGGACTCCAGCTCACCTTGAGCGTGCTGAGGAGGACGTATTGGCTTCTGGGGACCCGAGACACGGTTAGAAGAGTGACCTGGAGGTGCGTAGCTTGCGCAAGGCATCGCGCATCTCCAGCGTCCCAACTCATGGGCACGTTGCCCTTATCGCGGGTAAACCCTTCGCGGCACTTCTCGCACGTGGGCGTCGTCTATGCAGGCCCCCTCTGGACCCGCATGGGGAAGGGCCGGGGTTATCGGGCCCAGAAGTCATACATCGGGGTGTTCGTGTGCTTCGCGACCCGCGCGATCCACCTCGAGCTAGTGAGCGACTGCACCACGGCGGGCTTCTTGGCTGCACTGCGGAGGTTCGTCTCCCGTCGGGGTAGGCCCTCCGCCATTTATTCCGACAACGGAACGAACTTCCGCGGGGCCGCACGGGAGCTCGCAGCGATGGTTCGGGTGGTCCGCGATTCAGCCGAGGTATCGGCCTTTCTCGGAGAGGCCGAGATCGAGTGGCATTTCTCCTCACCCGGAGCCCCGCATTTCGGCGGTTTATGGGAGGCGGGGGTTAAGGCAGTAAAATGCCATTTAGCAAGGGTGGTTGGCCAGCACACCCTCACCTTTGAGGAGATGTGTACCCTGTTGTGCACCGTCGAGGCATGCCTTAATTCCCGCCCCCTCACACCGATGTCAAGCGATCCGACGGACTACGCGGCCCTTACACCAGGGCATTTCTTGACGGGAGCACCCTTGCTTGCGCTGCCGGGAGAACGTTCGCCGGACACCACCGCCTTCCCCTTGTCCCGCTGGCAAGGGGTCGAATCCATGCGTGCCAGTTTTTGGAAACAATGGAACCGCGAGTATCTCCACACGCTGCAGGAGCGCAGTAAATGGTGGCGCGCCGAAAGGAACCTGCAGGTAGGAGATCTCGTGGTTCTTCGCGACGCGAATTGTCCACCGGCGTGTTGGCGTCTCGCACGTGTGGAGACGCTGCACCCCGGTGAGGATGGTCGAGTTCGAGTCGTAACCATCCGCACCGCTGGCGAATGTTACACTCGGCCGATCACGCAGCTCGTGCGCTTGCCGGTGTTCATGCCCGCTGGACCCTCCTCAGGACCGGAGCAGTAACGAGGGAAAGCGAGCGTACATGGCGGGCGGAGCGAGCTCGCCATTAGTTATTAAGATCAGCGGAGCTGAGGCGGGCGGTATGTTCCGGCCGAATCGCGGACCGCGGGTCAACGCACGTTCGACATTCGATGTACGCCGTCTCGCCGTTTTTTGTCGAATAAACGGCGAGGCGGCAAGACAATAACACGATCGACGTGCGTTGGCCCGACCGTCAAACGCTCGCCTCGGCCTAATGTATACGTGCAGTGTTTTTGCCTTAGGAGGCAATGACCGGCCTTCGACACCTGACGATGCTTCTCCTTGAACATCGGCCAGGTGTCTATATATACTGTCGCAAATTTGATAACGGGGGATTTTTGGTAGACAACGTTATCGCTTATAGACCAGTCTTATTCAGCGCCCTTGCGCCCATACGAAGCCGTGCTTACATTTCATAGTCTCGGTGAAGCCGTGCTTCACTTCGTAACAAATTCGTAGCCGTGCTGCAATTTATACGTCGAACGGAGCCGTGCTCCAAGAATTGTAAACGAGGACTGTCGAGTCCAACAAATAAATCGTTGTCGTCTCCTCACTACTTCCGGCGGTTATTTTGTGCCGTGCGCAACAGTAATCAAGCATAATACATTTCTTACCTTACTTAGCAGCTCTGTATTATTACGCCACGGCTAATATACGTAAATTGCTAAATAAAACCGTCTTATAAATTAAATCGATGTTCCTATTTAAGTGCGGTATTTTTATTTTTAAAAATATGCGCGGATAATTTCCTCGTGACAATAGCGACATCGCGATTCGCGCAAGTAACATGCAAATACGAGGCATACTTCGCTGATCACAGCGCAATACACGTGTGCCAATAATTAGGCCAGTATCCCCCCCAACCCCTATATATACTTCGTTTTTTGCTAAAGTCGCGACTACCATTTGGGACCAATTCTTCTCTTCCACCTTGTGCCAACCACGTAGACCGAGAATTTTTCTCATCAAGTATACTTAATACCATTTATTTGTTCATCGCGTTTGCGATTCTGTAATTAAGACTCGACGTGTTTACATGTATTTAATCGTTTATTCAGGTTCAACCATTTCGACTATCAGTCTCCCATTCTGGGATAGTTCCAGCCCTGAACAGAAATGAGTAACACATGGAAGGGATGAAGCAGGGTCATGTTAGAGGAGGAAACACAAATTTTTTGAAAAGATGATTATTTATTGTATAATAAGGATGACGAAGAATTATGACAGAGCAAGAAAATTGTAACTTTGTTTTTAAAAAATCATTATTTAATTATTTATTTTTATTGGAATTATGGCTTGGATTATTTCTCAAATAAACTGTACAACGTACAAAGTAAACTGTACAAAGTTTTACTAAAACTTTTATTATAACTTTTATTTTAAAGAAGATATGTGTACGTTACGCACGATCGACTGAGCGATCAAATTCAACTAACAGACTGCGACCGAATATCGTCCGCGTATATACCCTTTTGGTGTGATCTTCTTCACCAATTAAAGACGGTCATTCATCGCGTTTTACATTGTATGCTACCACTGTTGTGCTCTAACGACACTGGCGATAATGTGTGTATCGCGGTGTGTATTTATAAGTTACAGTTTATATTATCGCCTGTGCGCGCTTAAGACACCGGCGCAATGAAATCTGATAATTTCGAACTTCAGTCCCAAGTAAACTATAAATTAAGTTTTGTCCGAGACTACAGTTACTTTTTCAACAATTTTAGATTACAACTATTACTACTACTATTACTATTGGTTGTCCTTTTAATAAATATATGTACTATTAACTCTGAATACACTTGGTAATGATATAATGAGTAAAAGAAAAGTGATAATAATAGAGTACACCTATATCGGCCATGAATTGAATTTTGATGAAATCGAATCGATTATGAATTGAGTACGAGGTGTGAAATCCAATGGAATAAAAAAATGGATTGTGTGCTACGAATTTGTTCGTGGTCAATTAGTATAACAACAATCCACCACCGTCCCTGATAGATCCGCATTTTTTAAAAATTGCTACGCAATACATCGTTCTTTTCTTGTTATACATGTTTGTATTTTTTCAGAAGTAAACAAGTTGTAGGAGCAAAAATGATGCGCAACGGAGGAGTCGACGAAATGAAGATTATGCAAGAAAGTAGCGACTACCATTGCGGACTCACGGTCCGTGGTCGAACAAGTCTTAGTGATAGGATATTACTCAAGAACGTTTGCGTGTACCACCGGTTTAAGGAGCTCAGGATTAAAAGCAACAATGTGCGACCCGACATTTCACCGGGACGCTCGAGCGACTCAAATGTGTCGCGAGCTAAGATATCTTGACGCAGTATTGGAACCTAATACTTTAGAAGAGACATTGTCAATTAAACAATATCAAGACCGTACGATTCGTGGATTAGGAAATAGATTGGAAACAAGCGAGGAAAAACATTTTAATTAAGGGACGGTTAGTTTATAGGAAAATAGAAAAATTAATAATGATAAACTGTTATTATACGTACCCGCGTGTTTAGAAAATAATATTATTAGGCTACGTCATGATAATTTGGGGCATGTAGGTATTGACAAAGTCATCGATGACATAAGACAAGTATACTGGTTTCCGCAAATGCGACAAAAGATTAAACAATATAGTAACAATTGTTTGAAATGTATTGAATTTTAGCCAATTAGTGGTAGACAAGAGAGGTTTTTGCATAGTTTACCTAAAGGTGAATCATTACGGTCCCCTGGAGAAGTGTGGGAAAGGTTTTAAATATGTTTTGGCAGTAGTGGATGGGTTCACCAAATTCGTTAGACTATTTGCTTATAAATCGACAAAATCTGAAGAAGTGATTCGAAATTTGACAGAGTTTGAAATGAAACATTGGGTCAGATCATTCGAAAAATGAAACGATACCGCATTGTGATTAAGTTTAAGTTTGTGTGTGTTTGTATGCGTATTTGTTGCATTCCATAAGACTTATTTTTATTATTTCTTATTTACGTGTTGTGTAATATGAATTGTATATTTTTTAAGATCTAACTCTTGGAATTAAAGATGGGATTCTTTGGTGACCGTGGACGGTCACTCTACAGATCAGGATTGGCCGAACTGTAGAATAAATCGTGTTAGCTGTGGGATGCGATCGATAAGAAGATTGTTTAATACATTACGATGTTTATTAGAGCCGAGCCTTTGTGAAATAAACAATTTAAAACTTCGACTCAGAATAATAAATTTGCCGATTCATTTTCTACAGTATCATGATACAAATGTAGAGCGACCAGATCTGGGATGAAATCCTGACTACAGGAATCCTTCCCAACTCCACAATAGTCCAAGAAACCGAGCCAACAACAAAACTATATCAGTTACCTCCTACGAAAATGCCAAACGAGAATATGCCCCAACCAAGGACCAAGCCATAATACTGCATGCTGTAGATGGTATTACCGTCAGGGACTATGCATTAGCCATAGGAAAGATAATAGGCCCCAGATCTATCAAATACATATTGAGAATTTCAAACGGTAGGGTAAGCACATACCTAGATAACAAAGAAACTGTCAGCAACATAACAGCAAAATTCAAATCAATTACCATCAGCAACACAAATATTGAAATCCGTCCTATGATTTCGCCGACCCAACGTATCGAGCTGTCAAATGTAGCATCGATCATCCCAAATTCAGTAATTGAAAATGCATTTAGAACCAATAACATCAAACTCTGCTCTAGAATAACCGACCTGAGAGCAGAGATATCTGACCCTGAATTTGTGCAGCTTCAGACGTCAAGTATACATCGATATCGACGTCCTGGACAAATTTCCAAGCACATTCTTAATTAATTTTGACGATACCCTACACAGAATTTTTGCCTCCACTGACAAACAGATTTACTTATTATACAAAATAATATGCGCAATAAATAAACAAAATTTATGTTTCTACTTGCTATAAGAAGTGCTTTATTATATGAGAAAACAATTGATTCAATAATACTATCATAAACAATAAAAGGGAGTAATAATTTTTCTAATAATACCGTGTACGAATATTAATGCGAGTCAATGAACTTGAAAGCAGTATTCGCAGACCCAGATTTTGCACACATATTAAGTTTCAGAAGGAGACAAGTCTACGGACTTGTTTATAACAAGTCTCTGAATATTCACCACTTCAGAGAAACAGATCTGCTTCAATTGTAATCAATCAGACTATTAGCAATGTCCTGACAATACAAACACGAACGAAAACGGTTTCCAGACCGATCCGAATATACCCCCCCCCCCTCCACACCCGCATTAATGTATCAATCACCAATGACATATTCATATCGGTCAACGTATTGTCGAATATCAAGAAGGCAGGACAAATACAATGGAAATAGAGATAGAAGAATCAAACACAAACAAAACGGAGGATAAGAGACCGCTATCTATAACACCAGGAGAAAGCCATATCAAACCAATAAAATTAGCGACTTGAATTTCATGATCCCTGCTCCAATAACATTAAAAAAATATTAATCAAACGAACAGAACCACCCTTTTGCAACACGTGCTACCAAGCTATGTCGACCAACCACGTCCTTTTCGAATGCAGAAAATACGAAATATTAAGACAAAAATACAAGATACTGCCCGTCGTAAAATTCCTAAAGGAAACCAGCATCTACCAGGAAATAAAAACAAGAAAGAAGACAATAAACCGTCTCTAATGACGTGAAGGTCGAGGCGACGTTAAACCCGAAAAAAGATTCTTGGTCTTTTCCGCAACAATTTTCTTGTACAAATTCGGTGTATATTACCATCGCTTATCAATAATGAATATCACGAGTCAGGCTCGCGAACAGATAGTAAATGAATATTAGTTCCTATCAGTATCCCACGAGAGTTAGTCGCGATTCTTATAATTGTTGTTACAAAGCAGTTTAGTTATTGAAATTCAAGAAATCTCTACAAAATGCAAAATACAAAAGTGTTAGATGAAAGCAATGAGAGATAACGAATCCAGTGATAGTAACGTGTTTGCGGCAATCACAAAGCGTATGATTATAGTTGGGAGTAGTGAAGAGGAAAATTCATTCATCATGGAATGAAATTGTCTATTTTAAATAATTTAAGCGAGAATCCAACAATGTTAGACCTATTTTTTATTACATTTGATAACAAGTTTTGGGAAATGCTGACCATGAAAACAAATCGCTTCGCACATCAGACAATTCACGACGAGCCAAAAGACGGCATGTGGACGACACTTGGTATCCTGTTATCTTAGATGAAATAAAGGCCCATTATGCACTGTGAATTTTGATGGGTCAAGTGAAAAAAATCAAATATTTAACTGTATTGAACTAGAAGAGCTGTAGTAGAAACGCCAATATTTAGACAAACGATGCCTTTTGAGAGATTTCGGCAAATTTCGAGATTTTTACATTTCTCTGATAATGAAACTGCTGATAGTAATGACCGACTTCGAAAGATAAAAGCTATCATCAACCTTTGGAATGAAAAATTTAAAGAAATTTACACACCCAATGAATATGTCAGTATAGACGAATCCTTAATGAAATATAAAGGGCGTTTAGCGTACAAACAATTAAATCCGACCAAAAGAGCCTGATTTGGATTAAAAATTTACAAATTGTGCGAGACAAGTACCGGTTTCTGTCACGGATTTAAAATATATACCGGCCAGTACAAAATTGATCGAAATGATAGTGCGTGAGAGAACATTGTGATAGAGCTGTCAAAATTTATAATAAACAAGGAATATACTTTGTCTCTGGACAACTAGTACTCTTCACCAAATCTCTTTTTAAAAATGACACCACAAAAAGGCAAACGTAACCGAGACAATACGCAAGAACAGGAAAAATATGCCAAACGCCATTCAAAAGCATATTTTGAAGAAAGGAGAATGTATATGGAGATGTTGCAATAATTTGATAGCTCTGAGATGGAAGGACAAACGCGACGTGTATATGATATCAATGAAACACGAAACTGCAGAGATGGTCGAGTAATAAAACAAAGAATTACAGAAAGTAATGAAGCCTAAATGTATCCTGAAATATAACAAGGTTATGGGTGCAGTTGATCATCAAGATCAGATGTTTGCCTGTTTCCGAATCATGAAAAAAGTCATCGAAGGATACCGAAAACTTTTCTTTTGTATGTCAGATATGGCTCTGTTCAATACCTACATTATGCATAAAGCTATTCACAGTTGAAAAAGGGAGACTTATGTTGATTACGGTATAAATATAGCAGAAGCAATTTTACAAATTGTCGAATTACCGGACTACAAAATGCGTGGAAAATCTAGATCAGTTGAAACACCTCTTCGACTCCAAGCTCAATATTGGGTTCATTTCACAAAAAATATCGATCCGACGCCTCGGAATAAGCATCCGACAAGGACGTGTAAAGTTTGTTATAAACATAAAATACGAAGCGAAACGAAATGAGAATGCGCGAAAGGTAAAGTAGCTTCTGCCGGAATGTGTTAAGAAGTATCATACCGTGGAGGATTTTTAGAGTTGTACGTATTTTCTTATTAGATATTCATTCAAGGTAAACATTTTTTATGATTGATTTTTTTGTTTATAATATGCTATGTAACAACAAAAATGATTTCTGAGGGTGAAAAAATAATGTACGTAAAATTTCAAAGCGACTGGTGTTCCGTTACGTAGGACCTCCCGTAGACCTCTCTCTCGTGAAGGTTTATGGCACGGACAAGCGTGGGTCATCTGAGGAGACGGAAACCTTTTTCTGCAGCTGCCGAACATCTGGGCAGTGTCTTCCGTCTTTTCTAATGATCGCGACACGTCGTAAATCCGAAAGGCCCGGAAAATAATCCCGCAATAACAATTGAGATTTTTGAACGCGTCTTGGGAAAGTTAGTCCCAACCGCCGCGGGGATGACATCTCAAGGCCCAGAGGACCTCCCGACCACGCAATTACGTGTCGCACCCCTCTCCTAGACAAGGCCCGTGCAGGACGGTACAAGAGGGTGGTGACAAAACGTTTGGATGACGCTGATTGGAAAATCATAATATTCGAGAAAACCAATCAGTGCATCCCGGCATGGAGGTGGAGGTTCCTTCAGGAATCTCAAGTGGGGAAAAATGCATAAAAACGCGAGCAGGCGAGGCGCGATATATATATTCTCAATCAAAGTCTCACTCGTTCGTTTCAAACAACCTCAATCGGAGTCTCGCTTAATCATTACAAACTCACTCGTTCGTTTCAAGTCTCAATCATTCGGAGACTCACTCTTCTCATTCGGAGACTCATTCGTTTCGGAGTTTCAATTCGTTTCATGTTTCAATCATTCGGAGACTCAATCGCATTCATTCGAAATCGGTCAATATCGGACCGATAACCAGTGTAAACCGACGCGTCTTCAAACAGTAAAGCCCGGACCTTACAACCCCGGTAGGGTTGCGTTCGATCCCCGCGCGTCAAACAAGGCGCCGTAAAAGCACGGCGCTACAACTGGACAACGGTAACCCGTGTCTCATCGGGTTCAAAGATTTGAAATTTCTATTATTTACGTTAATTTTAATGTAAATGTGTACCACTGTTTTAGAGGCAGTACTAAATATTTTTTAATGAAAATGTAATCTTACATGTATATAATATTATCGTAACTTAATTTAAAATTATACGTTATAATAAAATTAATTGAAATATCTTATAAAATGTTACATATTGGTCAATATACGGCTTTTATTCAGATTGATTTGCTGGCATCTGGATGACGTCACCGATAATCTTCTAATACTTGTAAAATAAATTGTTTATTATATTCATTTTTCGTTATATATAATAAGCTATTACATTCAGTGATAAACTTCAAGCCTCATCTTACACTGTCATTAACTAATTTTAAATTCCTTACTATTTCTAAGGCTCTTTTATACGTTTCATCGCTTTTCGGAATGGAAGGATCATTATATAAAAATGCTCATCCCATTCAATCAGACACGAGAAAGCTTGAACATGATTAACATTATAAGTACGATTATAGGAGAACGATGCACCCCGACACATGTCACACAATTTTTATTAGGCTCTCAGGAGTGTTCCGGCCGAATCGCGGACCGCGGGTCAACGCACGTTCGACTTTCGACGTACGCCGTCTCGCCGTTTTTGTCGAATAAACGGCGAGGCGGCAAGACAATAACACGATCGACGTGCGTTGGCCCGACCGTCAAACGCTCGCCTCGGCCTAATGTATACGTGCAGTGTTTTTGCCTTAGGAGGCAATGACCGGCCTTCGACACCTGACGATGCGTCACCTTGAGCATCGGCCAGGTGTCTATATATACTGCCGCAAATGTGATAACGGAGATTCTCCGAGATATCGCTCATAGTCACGTTTAATTTAGCGCCCCTTGCTCCTATACGAAGCCGTGCTTCAATTTATACTTCTTTCGTAGCCGTGCTACACTTCATACGTCAAACGGAGCCGTGCTCCAAAGTTTGTAAACCAAAGGACTGTGGAGTCCGAATCAAATAAATCGCGTGTCGTCTCCTCACGAATTCCGGCGCTTTAATTTTGTGCCGTGCGCAACAAGGAGGAAAAAAGAAGAAACGTAAATGAAGAAATGAAAGAACTTCAAGAAGAACCGCAAGAAATGATTTTTCACAGTAACGAAATTGTGAACAGAAATTACGTATTCTAATCGAGAGAATAACGTTTGAAACTGCACACACTCCGACGAACTCTCCTCACTCTCTTTCATTTCTCAATGCCCGTATCCAATAATAACAATCACATTCACATTCTCCCTGTTTTTTATTATGTTGACTTATATGTCTAGTCATGTTTGGAATAATAGAAAATGTTACCTTATATCTTTTGTAATAAACTGGTTTAATTGATTCGGTTAATCTCCCGACCACAAGTCTGGAAATATGTAGTCCTATGATTTTCTGGCCAGTGCTCAGTCGATACACTTGACTAAACCAATTTCACACCAACCGATGATTTTCGAAAAAGAATTTCATAATTCTGGTATTCTAAATAATGTTGTATACATAATAAATCTCACAGGTGTATTTTAAAAATTGCTGAAAAAAAATTCTTTAATGATATTACAATAACTTAAATCTCTGTAGTTTCGGGAAAATACTCTATATACTATATTGTAGTACCATATAGTGTTTATTTGAATTAGTTTTACTTATTTTGATCTTATTTTTATTAATAAATATTTAGCGTTACTTATAAAACATACATTTGTAGGATAGTAATGCGTAAATGCTAACAGAAAACGTGATCATTTTTTTATATCAATATACTCGAGGTAGGAAAGTTAATTCTTAATTCTATCAATTCAAATGAATTCTGCAGTATTTATGGAGTATATTTTGATTCCAATAGATCATTTTGGACATATGTCGCACAATGTGGTCATCGAGACGAGCTTTTCTATTTCTTCCATCGAATGTGCAATGTACACATTTTTGACTCGATGTCGCGTTCAGTGATGGTTCGTGAAAGAAATTATTCGTTATGAGACTTAATTCTGTTTGTACTATACACAGTATTGTACTATAAGAATTATACATATATCTGTGTTTGAACCGTTCAAACGAACACGGTAACAGAAAGTGTATTTGTATGTATTATAATAAGTTTGCTCGAAAAAATTTGAACGCAATTTGATATAATAAGTTTAATGTACTACGCTACAATTCATAACTCCTACTAACGTGTAGTTTAAAGCTAACGAGAAGACTTTTGCGACGAACGTGTGTCCGCACTCTGTATAGTCACCTTCTCGTCAAGTCTGAATAATGCATATAGCGGCTTGAGTACGAATCATGCATAATTAAAGTGTGGATTCGTATAAGTGTGGATAAAGTATTACTATACTACTTTCATGCATGCTATAGCGAAGACAACCTGCAAAATTGACATCACTTTTTTCGTCACTATTTTAAATCGTGGGTTTAAACATGAATGTAGAGTATTATCAAAATCTGAATCATAATAATGTTCTATGTGAAATATATAATAGAATGAACCATCTACATCTTACAGTTGTATGTATTTACGTAACCGGAGTATGAAGTTTTGAAAATATGTAGTACTCAGGAAGGCTTATAAAGTGCAAAAATAAGTTAAATGTTCGACAATCTTCAAAATTACTAGTTCGTTATTTTTATAAGAGTTTATGTTGCAAATATATCTTTTCGTTGGGAACTCTAGTAGTGTTGGAAGGATGAATTGGATAGTAGACTGTATAGTAAAAAACGCTAGTGTAATAACACTAAATATATTTTAACCAATAAGATTTGTACAGAGCAGCATAATATACAATAGAATGATAAAATCTAATGATGTATCATGAAGGTCACGAATTTATACGATCAAGCGATCAATTTATGATTACAAAGCTGTAGCGAAATTTGCAAGTGCAATTGATTATAGCGAAGCTAGGCTGCAAGCACGAAAGTATACAGACACTGGACTGCAAGAGTAGAGAACTTAGAGTTATATACTAGCGTAACTATATGTATCTACGTAACAGTAGTTGATAACTAATGCCACGTTCGCGGTGTGAGGGCCTATTTATTTCGTTGTGAATATTGAAAACTAAGCAGCACTGAAAGTTCATTACAGTGCGCGAAGGCAATGACCTAATGAAGAGCGCTGCATGGAAAACAACGAAAAATAGATAACGGATTTGATATTGGGATTATTGGAAGGTGATAAATACATTGCGACGGTGCAAAAAAAAGGCTGTTTGAAGTGTTACTACGGGTTGTCTACCTGGACGGGCGTCGAACTCGAACAGCTGAGCTCGATTTAATATAAAAAAACTAACGTCGCGCTAGAGTTCTTATGCATCGATCCAAGTGATACCAGTAAAGAGGAGGTAATGGATTGGCGATCTAAAATTGATCGATTTGATTTTAGAGATACGGGGCCATTTTCTTCAGTGTACTGAATCTGTATTGGAAAATTTATAGTTGGATCGGGTTGTTGCTTGACAAATTTCCAATATTCGGAATCAGCAACGGAATCGCCAACATCTAATTTCACCACAAATAAAAAGTTGCATTAAATGGAACATTCTGATTGTGAATATTCCATTTTTTATTATTGCAGAGCTGTGCATTCTTGGTAGTTTGCAGAACATTTATTGTACTCTACGCGCCCGAAATAACTAAATGTTTTTCTGAAATGGTTATAATATGGAGGAAGAAAAGCAGTGTAACAGTAGTCGTTGGTTTCAGTAGTCGAAGACACCTATGCCTGGATACGACAACGATACTTACCTAAGTATTAATTACAGGCAAATATAGCCATTTTCAAAGAATGATAAGTTAACTTCACAACTATCGACTTCAATTTCCAAAGCATTTCGGAATAATTGCTGATTAATCCAGGGTTACAAAATTTTAAATAGTGTACATGACTAGAAAAGTAACGCGCAGTGGATACATTCTCAATAAACCGGCAACAAATATTGATCACATAATGAAAAATACCAAGATTGCAGGATTCCTACTAAACATTCAAGTGGAAATATAGAAAGCAGGAATTTGCTTGCTTGAAGATTTACGGTGTTTATCGTCAACAAAAAACTGATTGGATCAATATGGAGATTGAGTGATGCAGTTTTCATGTCAAGATTCATGTCAGTGTTCAGCAGATATCTAGAAGACTGGATCTTCTGCTTGAGACTTTGTATGGCGCAATTGCGGAAGTAATCAACAAGATAAGTAAGACTACATTGATCTGAATTTCGACGTACTTTTGAAGCAAGGATTTGAGAATTGCTTTTGGATCTTTCATACCAAACTTTCCTGAATTTGGTTAACATTCTGAAATATTTACTTCTCGGGGTGAACAGGACCGGAAGTGTTTCTGCGAAGCCGTGTATATTATCTATGAATCAAATTGTGCAGTAATGGTACCAAGAGTCATTGAAATCTGGATCGGTAATTTTTATTTACTCGTCATTATATACTGTTGCCTTCCATTAATTAAAAACTTGGAACCATATTTGGATAACAAGCAATACATCTTCAGAGGATTGATTGCCTTGCTACTTATTTCTACATTCAAATCCTACTGCCACTAGAGATATTGCTTTCTTAAGTACGTTGATCAATTTATTATACTATGTGCTTCCTATTCTGACACGATTGAATCAAGTACTCTAGATTTATAAAAATCCATGTTTAAATGATCAATTTGGAACATTCATTCGATGAAATTGATAATGTAGATTGTCTAGTTGTAGCAACTTTTGCGAGGGTATAACCTTGTTGTTGTCTATTAAGTAAGCTGCAAAGTTAAGAAATAGGTGCGTCGAAACTTTTCGAGCAAACTCAAGCATTTATAGTATTGCAGAGTTAATGCAATTAATAAACTTATTTCTGAGGTTTTTCATAGTAGTGTTATTGATTTAAACAGGTCTATGATTTACATTGGACAGTATTTATCACAGTTACTCTTGTGAAATGGTATCATGTTGTATGTGCTTGAGTATGAACGCTGTGTATTTTGAATCAGAAATTTGGTACTACCACTGATTGTGTGACACTGTGTTGGTTTAGGTTGAAGTACGGAAAAGACTCGGTCAGGAAAGAAATTTTTTATTCTTATTGGAGGTTTCGTAAACGTTTTTAAAAAAAGACAGAAATGGTAAATGTTTATTGTTTACATTACAGTGCAATACATTTCTCGCAACATTTTGTGTCGTAACATTCCAATTTCAAAAAATCCTTCTCGCTAACATTGTTTTTATGTGAAATGAAGTCATTTGCATAATTTGGACTTGATCGAGTTTCGGAGATGCGTTCGAAACTAGTTTCGGAATGACAATATCTTTTTCAGTAAACTTGACAATTTCGAATTTGACGAACCTCATCAATTATTAAAAACATATTTTAGTTGGGACAGTAATTTAAATTGTTAGAATATTCAAAAATCTTATTTCTCTATAATCAGAAATAAATTATTTCTGATGATATAATTAACCAAGTCAATGCGGGTGAACTCCTGGGGCGAATTTTACTTCTGTATTCTATCGTATTCTGTAGATGCTATTTTTATCGCTGGTATACAGGGTTTCTCAAAATAATGTTACTTGAATTGACCTCAGGAACCCTCCATTTTCCGCAAGTAACGTAATTTTGGGACACCCGGTATATAGTGTCAAAATGTTCACTTTACTGTACACTAGAGGTAACCAGGAATCCGCCATTAGGGAGGCCCTGGTTGAACACCAGGTGCCTCCCTATCTGAGGCGGGTGATCGGGGCCTACCTGCGGGACAGGTGGGTGGAATACCCGGGCCGGTACGGGACGATACGGAGGGAAGTGGACTGCGGGGTCCCGCAGGGGTCCGTGTTAGGACCACTCCTGTGGGACCTGGGATATAACGCAGTCCTGGAGAAGGCCTCCCTGCCCGACGGTGCCACCCTTGTCTGCTATGCGGACGACACGTTAGTGGTCACCGTCGGGGACACCTTCGAGAGGACCATCCGACGAGCGGAGGTTGCGGTGGCAGCCGTCGTCGCGAAGATCCACGATCTGGGGCTGAAGATGGCACGGGAGAAGACCGAGGCCGTCTGGTTTGGACGGCCTCGGTCGCGGCCACCGGCCGTATCGTGGATCTGGGTTGGAGGAGCCTGCGTCGAGGTGAAGTCCGAGATCAAGTATCTCGGACTGATCCTCGACAGCCACTGGAGATTCGGAGCGCATTTCGGCCGCCTCGTCCCCTGAGTTGAGAGGGCGGCGGTCTCGCTCGGCCGCCTGTTGCCCAATCTCGGGGGACCGGATAATATGGTGCGTCGCCTATACCTGGGCGTGGTGCGGACCATGGCCATGTACGGCGCCCCGATCTGGGCGCCGTCCGCGAGGGCAAGCCGGCGCATCACCTTGTTGTTGCGCCGGCTTCAGAGGCAAATGGCCCTTCGCCTCATAAGAGGTTACCGCACCACGTCTACCGTGGCGGCGCTTGCTCTGGCGGGAGAAATTCCCTTCGAGCTGCAGGCGGCGATGCGCGCCTATGTTTATAGGCGCATATGCATCGCTGGCCGGGCTCGGGGGACCCGCCGGAGCAGGAGGCGGTCCAGTGCTTTGAGCTCCAGGCCCGGGGACTTGCGCTCGCCAGATGGCATGCGGAGCTTTGTTCCCATGCCGGCGAGCGCGTCCCTGGGGCTCTCCTGCCGCACTTCACCTCGTGGCGGGAGAGGCGGTTTGGCAGGCTCTCCTACCGTGCGACGCAGGTATTCACCGGGCATGGCTGCTTCGGTGTCTACCTGTGTCGCATCGGTCGGGAAGCGACGACGGTGTGCCACCACTGTGGCGCGGAGGAGGACTCGGCGCAGCATACACTGGAGGTATGCCCCGCCTTTTCAGTGCTGCGCCGAGTCCTAAGAAGGGAAGTTGGTCGCGACCTCGCTCTCTCCAGCTTAGTTGGGGCCATGCTGGAGAGCCCGAGAAAATGGGAGGCAGCCATCGCCTTCTGCGAAGAGGTGATGCTGCAGAAGGAGGCTGCCGAGCGGGGTCGCCGTGAGCGGGGGGTGCGGCGTGTGCGCCCACGCCTAGAGCCCCCCCCCCTGAGCAGATGAGAATAGGCGGGCGGCGGGTGTACCAGATTACTGGTTTAATTGCCCGCCGCCCGCCGACCGCCAACTGAAGCTGTCCTCCCCATATTGGGAGTGACGAGGCGGTGTGGGGTGCGGTCCCCCGCAGCGCCGAAGCAAGATGATTCATGGGGGGAGTATAAATCTCCCCCCCCCCCCGGGACGCGGCCGGCCACCGCCATTCCATCCTGGTGGCCGGCCAGGCGAGGGGGAGCCGCGGTTGTGTTCTTTGAGAGTTCCCGTGGCTCTCCCGCTAATCGCCAGCGTCCTAGGCCGCCGAAAAAGAGGTAACCAGGAATCTGAGATTTCAGGTTAGAGTCGGGTCGAAAATTTTCTTTGAGTTTGGATCAGAACCCGAAACTTTTGGTCCCGAAATGTTCAAAAATATAGTGTATATTACATATTACATGTTACTCGTGAACTCGCCACCAAATCTATATAGCGGGGTAGTGTTCTTCGGGAGCCGGTTTTGCAAGTAGCACCTTGCTTCTAGGCTCCTGGTGAAACGCTGACGAGTGGTTTTTTTTTGTTTATGCTGTGATGTTGGATCCGTTGCAGCCTGTATTCCAGACTTATCAAGTGAATTACGTGATTGTGGTTACCTGCAGGATGTAAAAAATTCATTTGAATGAGTGACTGAAGAAGAAAAATTTGCAAAAAAACTCCGGCTTGAGAGGATGCCGTTGAATAATATGGTGAATAATATGATTATATTGTTACGATGACTTGTCCAAATCAAGTCGCTGTAATGTGAAACTGCCCTGTTGTGAACAACTCCTTAAAAAATAATATAATAGAAGATAGGGGTTGCCACGGAAGAGTGTTACCAACGGACAATCGGAGAGTCGAAATCGGACCGTCGAACGAGCAACGTTTCTAATTCAAAGATCTCTAACATAATTGAATTGAGTTGTATGATAAGTAGAGGATAGGTGTGGAGAGGAAAGGAGGGTAGGGTGAGTCAGCGATGAGGAAGTGGGGGTGTTGGATTGAGTGAGTAGTGGTGTATTACCATATATTGCTTTGGGTGTGATGGGGTCAAATCAAGTTGGATTAGGATTGTACGTAGAAAAGTGCTGAGAGTCGGAGTTAACTATTTGTTAAGGCTCGAGAATTAGTAGGTTTCAAGACTATTAGAGTTGGGGGGAAGGGAGGGAAAGAGGAGTTCGTTGTTATGATTGTTGTACTTTGTTGAGCTTGTAGCTCCTGTAGTGGTTGTTGCTGTAGATGACGTGGAGAACTTCAACGTTGAGTGTTTTGTTGAGCAGAGGGAGTGTACAAAATCTTTGTGTATGAGCTATAATTGCTGCAGTTTGTTGGTTAAAGTTGCTTGAGATGCTTCAGGGACGGGGTAAATGAAAGGTAATTATTGGACGTGCAAATTGTAAAAAGATATAATAGGAGTGCAATGCATGCAACCGCGCAGGAACATTTGCTATGTTACGAGCCGAGGGCCAGGCAGCTTTGCGTGGTTAGAGGTTCGATGCGATTGGGATTTTTTATAAGGGAGATTGCGTGGACCAGCCGATGCTTCTTTCAGCACGGATGGCTACCTAGTAACCAAGATAGGATTTGGAGAAATTGGATAGGATGAATAGAATAGATGATAGAATAGAATAGAATAGAATAGGATGCCTCGTAACTTTTGCAAGAAAAATTGAAGATATACCTGGAGTAGTTGTTTATTGGTTAAATATTTGTATGTTATTAAATAATTAATAGTATATCATAAGTTAATTATATTTAAGAATAATGTTAAGATGTAAAGATTTATAAATTTAGATTACTTCTTTTGAAGTATAATTGTTAATTAATCTATGAATATATAAAGATATTTATTAAATATTAATTATTTGTTTAATGGATCCATTTAAATATATCTATGAGGACAGATAATATTTCTAAATTTATAGTTGATCTATTAAAAATATATATTAATAAATTTAATAATCCTGTGATTTATATTTTATATAGATATTAATATATATTATAATAAGACGCGTAAATATATATTTAAATATGTATTTATTATACAGGGTGTCCCAAAAATGTCTTGCAATACGGAAATGTGGGGTAGCTGAGGTCATTCTAAGTAACTTTTTCCTTCGCGAAAATGCAATCTGCAGCTTTGTTTACGAGTTATTAACGAAAAACACTGACCAATGGGGACACGACGCGAAGTTCGAGAGCCCGCAGCACGAGACTTTGACAGAAGGTCCGAACGGACTCGAGCCGCGTTCGAAGTACTGAACAAGTCACGAAGCGTGAACTTTCCGGATTTTTTTTACTATGTAAAAGTGATATTTTAAAAAAAAGAGCTGTTCATCTTTATTTTAGAACGTCTGTAGAATATTTACTAATTTTTCGGACCCGAAATAATATGTAGTTTAACCGTGACAGCCGTTTTAATTTTCTGGTGTGCATGACACCTCATGTGTACCATATGAAATTTTTATGCAAGGTGTACAGTGAAGATTAACAAAGTTCGTAAATGATATTTTAATTTAAATAATTCCATGTCCGAACAGAATTCAACGAATGATTTGCAAAGCTGATTTAATAATAAATAATCGCATTAAGAGACGTAAAGGATTTGTTTATTAGATCGATTTATTATCGATTATCGTGAGAATGTATCGATGTCCTCTATTATCTCTAGCATATCGTTGAACCTCGACGAAGTCGGCTTGCCAGAGATTGTTACGTAAAACGATATCAAGAAGTATAAAAAAAAGAAGGAGTTGAGCCGTTGCCCAACTCTCTAACTCTTTATTACAAATAATACAAACTTTATACGATTTACAATAGTTTATACCGAGTACAATAGTTCCGTAGCTGGTGGAGGATTCGTCAAGACTGAGGTTTGGGGCGTTGGAGACTGGTATTTATATCGGTCTTTGTCAGGGGTTGGAGCTTCCAGAACGTTCGGCGATGGGGCCATGTGCAGGATCTTAGGTGGGTTATCTTCCGGATCACGTAGTGTCTGTGTGTAACATGAGAATGTATTGAGGCCCTTACAAGATCGTCGAGTCCTCGCACGATCACTCGCATGCGCGGGAAGAAACGCCTCGCCGGAGCATGCAGTTCGTTCACCAACTTTACATTCTCATCGCCCATGATTACCACTGACACCTCTCTCTCTTGCTTTATCGGGTTCGCGGTCGCTTCAAAACGAAAGATGAACGAATTCTTCGTTTAACTTTATGCTACCGAGGTTTCTTCGGTTGCTGACGCTGCCAATACCGCAACATTTTTCTCATTTCTCGAGCAACTCTTGTTGTTGTTGTTGTTTAATCTGATGTATTTGTTGACAAACGTGGCCGAGTCTCAACTGAATATATGTAAATCTATCGTTCCAATTTTTTCGTCCACAGATATCGTTTGATTGGTTTCGCAGAAATTCCAACAAATGCTCGTTCTATCGAACCACCTGTTAAATTTATCAACAGGCATTTCATTCATTACTGCAGTAACGAGTATCGAACGATTTAATTTATAATCAATCCGACTTTTTCGAAGTTCTTCGATTGCGGATATTATTCCGTTGTCGTGACCAGTGGGCCCGGCATTTTTCGATGCCATCAGCAATTTCAAACGATCCACCAGCTCGTTCGGATCGTCCCAATGCACGTAATCGATCGGATTGTTGGTTACACGCATCATCGTTGGAATTTGTATACCCTTTCCGTGCAACGTCGAAAACATCGGTCCTATGATAGTTTTGTACTTGTAACCCTTATTCCCCATTATCTGGTTACCTCGCTGATGCGCGCGCGTAGCGATGAAAATGTTACTGTAAATATCCTTATCGACCTCGATGTACAGGTTTTCGTCGGGTATTCTTTTAAATATCAATTCGTAGAGACCTGGAGCTCCCTCGTACCTAATTTTATTGATAACGATATCGTCGTTGCTTTCAACATCAAACGTGGTGTTTCCAAGTATCAGTTTGTCATTGTGAAAATACACTCCGTATACGTTGTCCAAATTTTTCGGTGGTCCACTAAAGAAATTGCACAAGTATTTGCTTGCTAAAGGTCCAAGATTGTTGAACAAATGTTCGTATTGGTCGCGGTGCGTTTCAGGACTTTTCAAAATGTTTCGCACCGATAATTCCAACGATGCTGTGGCCATTGGAGACGATTCGAAAGCTTTCTCCTGTTGCGCCGAAAGTATCGTAGGTATCGGTTCGAGCACCTTATTGCGACCCGCGTCGTTATCGTCACTGTTGCCACTGTCGTTGTCGTCGTCGTCGTCGTCAGCGTCGTCGTCGTACAACACATAGTCGATGTCATCGTTGGTAGGAACAGAGGAATATATTTTCTTTTTCTTCTTCAAATGCATCCTTGGCGTTAAAGCTGCTTCGTCATGCTTCCTCTTCTTCTTCTTCTCGTTCCATTCTCTCTCCACCGTCTTCGTAGAGAACAGCTACTGCGTTTGTGGATCCGACGGCCGATCCACGATCGGCGTATTATCGTTCGCTTCCGTAGTTGTATTTTGAATCAGCTGTTTCAACGGTTCCACAAACGGACGCAAATCCGTCTCAATGTTCGACTCCGTATCCATTTTCCAAACCTTCGGGGCTAAACTCTTCTTACGTATGACGTCACTGGTCTTGGCTATTTCTTTGGTGATCGCGGCTCGCCGATTTTCCTTAGACCGACGTATATCGAGCGGTACGATGCGACTCTGACGACTCTTGCGGTCCAAATGAGCCCCCGATCACAGCACGACGAATTCGTTAAATCGGCGCCAGTAACGACCACGATTCGCAGGACTGTCGTTGTCGATTACAAGGAATCCATACTTGTTTCGCTAACACCTCGTACAAAGTGCGTTGAACGTTTCGAACGACATATCTGTATTCACATGATCCTGATGAACGTGTCGCAGATTCGTGACATCTTGATTGAATAGAATCACTAGATTCGCATTGTTGCGAATCAAATGTTTGGGTATTCTCGCGTACGATTGCGACAGATAGAAACAATCGACGTGCGAATGTCTGTCTATCGCGAAATATTCTCTCATGACATCGCGTTGTCCGAGTAGGCAAAATAACCTACTTCCCCAACGGACGAGAGCAAGTTGCTCAAGTATTGATACTGTGGTTGACGTAGCGATTTCGAATACACGTACACGTTTGCGAATCGCAGCCAATTCGGACTCTCCAACAGACTAATCATAACATTCGTTTTACTACATCCTCACGGGCCGCTTATTATGCACCGTATAGTACTCTCTAGCAATGATCCGTGTTTCCGAATTATGTCATCGTGGTCGTCGAACGTGCGGCAGGTCGGAACCCGGATATTCAAGGACTGTCGTACGAAACTGTAGATATCAGCCTCCCCGTATTCCAATGATAGAGCGCATTTCCATGTAAATTGACGTACGTACATTTTTTTCTTTTTTCATAATCAACAGAAAAATAAAACAAACCTTGGCATAACAGCTCCATACACCATTTACAGACTTGTAAAAACAGCTCTATATACCGTTACACACTGGTAAAAACAGCTCTGTATACCGTTACAGACTGGTAAAAACAGCTCGGATGAGATTTGGTATGGGTCTGAAGAAAAAGAGAAAGAAGGAGGAGGACCGACGAACGGTCAAAGGAAAGAGAAAGAAGGTAGAAACAGTATCAAAAGAATTCTACCGATTGCCAAACGAGGCGGTTTTCTACCGCTGTTGTTACCCGCTTTGGGAGCTTTGGAAGCGTTGACAGATGGCGCTGCTGGTGTGATCAAAACAATAAACGATGCGAAAACTGCGAAGAAACAAATGGAAGAAGCGCGACGACACAATCGCGCTATGGAGGGTCGCAGATTGTATCTCGCGCCGTACAAACGTGGAAAAGGAATGAAGAAGAAAAAAAAAGTCAAAAGAAAGTAAAAAAGATAACTCGACGACGGACGTTGAATTGAAAATCGTCTATAAAAAATTACCGCATTTTCGCGGAGTTTTCATGCGCGATGAATTGCCGAAACAAATATGGGTAAACGAACGAGGAATAGTGAATCTGGATAGCGGTCATGGTTCAGGAACGCACTGGGTCGCGTATATAAAGCATGATTCGCGAGTCAGTTACTTCGATAGTTTTGGAGATCTTCGACCACCGATCGAATTAATTCGTTATTTCCGACCATCACGTACAATCACAAGATTTATCAAAGTTACAACGAAAGCGTGTGCGGACAATTGTGTGTGAAACTTCTGCGAGGAACTCTGATATAGTTCATCGCAAGGATGTCATACACGTTCACGTTATCGGGAAGAAGTAGCGTGTTATCATCCAAGTACTTCCCGCCTATAGATCTCAACAATGCCGATTACGAACTGGGCCTGCTCGATTTGCAAACTTATTACACGATACCAAACATCAGTTTAAATATCGATATTGGGATTATGGCTTGGATTATTTTTCAAATAAATCTGATATTAATTCTTTTCCTTAAAAAGCTTTACTTTTACTTTTATTTCAGAGAAGGTATATGTACGAACTGACTGAGCGACCAAAATCAACTGAGGGACCGACAACTAAAAATCGCCTGCTTATATACCTTTTTTGATATGGTCTTCTCCACCAATCAGAGACGGTCATTCATCGCGTTTTACATTGTATACGCGGTACTGGGATCACTAACGGTCAGAGCACGATGTGTTCTAACGACACCGGCGATGGTATATGGCGAACATTCTGTTTGGATTTATACTGTCTAGTTTATCTGTTTTTCCTTCAACAGACTTACTAGGTTCACCCACTGATTTTGACTTGACGTCAGAAACATCAGTTTTATTTCCGATATTTTCCGAACTTAAACTATCTGATTTGCCATTATCAGATTTCTTTAATTCCTCTATTGAATTTGACATTACGTCAGAAATTTCAATTTTATTTTGAGATTTTTCACAACTAATCTCTTTAACATTCGCTACCGGCCTTGACTTTAAGAAACTAACTTCGTCAAATATTGTATCTCTGACAACGAAATACTTTTCCTTTTCACGTCCTACACTCTATACCCGTTTGTTTCATAGCCTGCTAGTATTCCTTTCCATGATTTTTCGTTAAATTTGGTTTTACTAGTTTTATCATGCACATATACTGTAGAACCAAATATTCTGGAAGGAGCGATTGGACCGCACACGTCCGAATGTAATATAAACAAAGGTCTTTTTACATAATCTTTATCTTTTTCCTTTTTAAATGGCAAACGTGCTTGTTTTCCATTAATGCAAGCTTCGCATAAGTTATTATTTGGTATTATTTTATTTACCAATTCGACATCGCTAATCATTCCTTTATTTCTTAACTCTAAGAATTTACTTTCTCCAATATGTCGCAAGCGTTCATGCCATAGTTCAAAATTACCTTTGATAATACTGTACATTTGGACTGAGTTTACTTGTTCATGCTTTATTTTAAAATCTATTGTAACAAGATTGTTCGAGGACTTACCTCTGATGATCACCTTACCGGATTTAAAAATCTGTACACCTTGTTTATCAAATACAATCGTATTACCCATACTTTGCATCTTCGATACAGAGAGCAAATTATATGGTACTTCCGGCGAATATAGGACGTCCTTCAATTCTCCTGCGACTCCTGTGTCACTGACTACGTTTAGTGTGTCCCTTTCCAGATTTTTCCACTGTTATCCTGATCGGTGTCTTCAGCTCCTCGTTTTGCTAAGTCCTCCCTATTAATAATATGGTCGGACGCTCCTGAATCCAATAAAAATTAAACCCGTTCTCTTCTATCTTCACTGCATTCCACATATCGTGCCATGAATCCAAATCCATCTGTATTTGCAGCATTTGTATGTTGCTGCATACACTGCACTGTTTGTAATGTTCTCCTGTTTTCGCTATTTTTATAGTCCATGGTTCTCTTGTAGTAGTAACAATTCTTCTTTATATGTCCTTTTCTTCCACACTGGTAACATTTTGTCACATGTGTTGCTTTTGTCTTCATATTCGTAGACGATTAAAATAAGAAATAAAACGTTTCCACGTCTTTTTGTTTTTATAGGAAAGTCTTGATTAGTGAATCTCCTTTTATTATTATTTTGTTTAATTGCCTGGAGAATCTTTATACTTGAATCGGCATTCTCATTTCACAATTTCACCTCATGATCCAATAGTCTGGTTTTTACGAATGCAATACTTAAGTTGTCTTCAGCTAAAGTTTCAATAGCTGTTATCACTCCATCATAAGATGATGGAAGTGTTAATAACAAATGAGAAATTACATCTATCTCTTATAATTTTCCTCCAGCTGCTTTCAATTCAGTGATTAGGCCATTAAATGTCGTGAAGTGTCTCATCAATGGGGTATTACTTTGCAATTTTATACTCAGTAATTTCTTTCGCAGAGCCAGTTGAGTGGCGAGACTTTTTCGCTCGTACAAATTGTCCAAATTCTTGAAGATTTCTCTCGCACTGTTTTCTGTTTTCACGAAACATAGTAACGAGTCTGCCAGATACTCTGTAATTATGCCTTTAACAGTTCGTTCTGCTTTATCTCACTTCTCCGTCTTATTCAGTGGTGGTTCATCGTCGATTACGTGTATAATGTTTAGTTCTGTCAGCGCAGCACGTACACGGAATTTCCAAACACTGTATCGTTCACCATCGAACACATTAATGTTTCGTTTTATACACGCACTTTCCATTGTTCTAAATCACTTTAATAAGTATTTACAGTATCTGTTTATGACACTAGAACGTTACACGTTAAAATAATATTGTTCTCTTTGCACAGTCCTTTTACACTTAACACCGTTAATTAAAAAAGACGTTGCCAGGGCCCATAACCTATTGGGATTATGGCTTGGATTATTTCTCAAATGAATATGATATTAATCCTTTTTCTTAAAAAGCTATATTTTTACTTTTATTTGAGAGAAGGTATATGTACGAACTGACTGAGCGACCAAAATTAATTGAGAGACCGGCAACTGAAAATCGCCTGCTTATATACCTTTTTTGGTGTGGTCTTCTCCACCAATTAGAGACGGTCATTCATCGCGTCTTACACTGTATACGCGGTTCTGAGATCACTAACGGTCAGAGCACGATGTGTTCTAACGACACCGGCGATGGTATATAGCGGTATCTTTGATATACAGTTTACATCACCGTCGGTGCGCGCTGACGGACCCGGCAGAAACGTAATCTGATATTTTCGAATCTCAGTCCTAAGTAAACTATAGATTAATTTTTGTCCGAGGCTAAAGTTATTTTTTCAATACGCCCCCTCAAAAATTAAACAAAAGAAAAATACAAGATTAACATGCAACCAATAAAAATATGTATATTTATCAACTAAATATGATATACCTTCTCTCTTTTGGGAAATACAATATGATCCAACATTTGTTGCTAAGGGTCAAGGGAAACCCAGAAAAACCTGACCAGACCATTTATCAATCGGAAACCATAAATTCTATTTCGGCGACGAGGGTGAGGAGATAATCATCCCGGACGGCTCGTACGAACTGGAGGCGATCAACGCTTACTTGAGGCGTGAAATGAGCGCGCGGTATCCTTCTACAGCCAAAGATAACAACGATGTAGAATATCCGCTGATCCTACGAGCGATCAACAACACTATGAAAAGCGAAATTAAAAGCGCATATAAGATAGATTTTACGAAACCCGACACCGTGGGTCCAATACTAGGATTCTCTAGGAATCGCATTCTATCACCGAACTCGAGGCATCTATCGGACACTTCCGTAAATATCATTAACACGAATAATATTCGAATAGAATGCAACGTAACCACCGGTTCGTACGATAACGGCAAACTGATTCACACGATACATGAATTCACGCCTAACATGTCGCCGGGGTATAAAATATCGGAAACACCGGCACGAGTCATTTACCTTCCGATCGTTACACGATCAATGGACGATTTAACGATTTGCATCGTGGACAAGTCTGGACGTTTGATTGATTTTCGAAACGAAGAAATCACGGTACGGCTGCACGTTCGTCGCACCGTCTCATAACCTTGACATAGCCGTTATGTTAATTCATAATAATAATAATACAATATCGAATACGTCAAACATAAAAAACGGTGCGCCGTTTCGAAATAACAACAACAATAAGGAGAAGAAGAAGACGAGGAAACTAACAGAAACGTGGAATATCTGCGATCTTTGGGACTTATCGTTACCAAGTAATCGAACTCGCTTCACCGCCATGTCCGACGACATTTTGAACATCTCAGAGGCACCAATCTTCGACAATCGAATAACTACGATCGACCTGCACACCTACAATCCGCACGCCAACACAACGTTTAGAAACAGTGATGAGATAAGAATACCCATTCAACATCAAGTCTTGTACACTCTTCCGTGTAAAAGCTTCTTATACGTGGAGGGAGGACTCAGCCTACCGGGAGGATCGACCAACGACACGGTGGCTCTAGAGAACAATGCGGTAGCGTTTATGTTCGACGAGATCCGTTACGAACTGGACGGAGTGGAAATCGATCGGTCCAGAAATCCCGGTACAACGACGACCTTGAAGAATTACATCAGTCTGAACATTACGAAGAACGCGCAGTCCAACGAGGGCTGGATATACAGAAACGGCGATCAACGGAGGGAAACTCTCACCGCAACGCCTACGAATTTGCTAAATTTCAACTTTTGCGTGCCTATGAACACATTGCTAGGCTTCTGCGAAGATTACAAACGCGTTGTAATAAATGCTCGGCACGGATTGATTTTGATTCGCGCGCGCAACGACGCTAACGCGTTACGAAGCTGGTCCGACAATGCGAAACCTGTCCTGGATTTGTATAAAATTCAATGGAGAATACCGCACGTCGCTTTGGATGAAATACACAAGTTGTCGATACTGCGTATTCTTGAGAGCGAAAGATCGATCAGCATGAGTTTCCGTTCGTGGTAACTGTACAAATATCCGATGCTGCAAACAACCATGAAGCACACGTGGGCGATAAAAACAGCTCCGCAAATGAAAAAACCGCGGTACGTGACATTCGCGTTACAAACCGAAAGGAAAAACGATTTAAAGAGAAACTCAACCCAATTCGATTCGTGCTTATTATCCAATATTCGACTTTACCTGAACTCGGAAATGTATCCCTATTTTCGATTGATGCGTATGCTTTTACACAGCAAATTTACAAATTAAAAAATATTTTAAACTTTCTATTACATTTTTTTTATTCATCGTTGACGCCACCACCCTCGTTGTCGTCATCATCGTTGATGGACAAAACGGACATTGCGCGCTAAACATATATTATAATCAAGCGTTTTTTAAAATAAATTTTTAATTTCATTAATTTTCAAACTCACAATTATAGCACACGCCTCTGTCTTCTCCTCCATCGTCTGGTGAAGGATGCCACACTCGTCCACGCTTCTTGGCGGTATCGACGTCGTTCGAAGATCGTACGGACAATTCCTGGACCAAAAGCGATGCTCCAACATGGGTTTGTCCCCGGCTTCCCAACAATAGAGTTCTATGCCTCACATGAAGCATTCCACGAAATCATCCTCCCTCAGATAATAAAATCCAGCGATCGCGAGCTCCTCCGGCTTAATAAACGGGACCGGCCAATTTTCAAAGCTGCGAAGCCTGTCCTCTTCTCACCGATAATCCATACGTTCTAACGTTCTCTCTCACTCTCTTTCTCTCTCTACAAAAAGGCGCGATAGAAATAAAAAATAATTGTAACTAAAAGAAAAAGAAAAAAAATGTGTTACCCTTCGATTTCATTAGCCACATCCAAAATACACGAACTTCGCTCAAACAATAATGATATTGAATCTTCTCTTTCGAAGTTCGCGTCCAGCAATGGAGCCTGCATGGTATGTGGTATTCTTGATACATCGGTTCCGCGATCAATGAATTGAATTTCGAACAGCCGAGATATTCCAAATTGAAAATGCGAACTCCTATTTTATTTAAAATATCCTTTTCAATATGCACCCCTTTGTACGCGACGACGGGATCCTTCTAGTCTCGAACGAAATTTTTCATAATAGTGCCAATGTCCTCTTGTTGATAATTCTTTTTCTCCTGTAAATTTTTAAATAGAATCCCGTGCACGAAATTCGAGACATGCCATGCAGACTTCTGATCGCTTCTGGATAAATCCATGTAGCGAACGCGCAATTCGAATTCAAATAATTCATATTCAGTGGTATGAGCATTTACGATGGCTAATTCTTTACAATTAAATTTGTTGGCTACGAAGAAACCGTCCATATCGCCAATTAAAATCTATTGCGGGCATCTTAAACGTAAACTTACTTTTTGCAAAATATATGTCTATAGCAACACGTACCTTTCCACTGTACGACAACGATTTAATTTGTTCCGCGTTATGCTTCATCTATTTATTAACATGCACGCACGCGCACTTCACTCTCCACAACGTCGTAAAAATGCAAGCGCTCCCTCTCTAATCTACCCATCTCTTTCTCGCTCTCTCACTCTAAAACATTTCCTACAATGTAAAAATGCAAGTGCGATAAAATAACGCCACATGATTCAATTCAATAAGACAAGAAGACTGCTTAGAAATCGTCTCCAGACTCGTTACAAATGCGATGCATTCGTCGTGTGCGACGGAAACCGTTGCGACGCATCTATCCTCCATCTCTTTCTCACTCCCAAAAACCGTGCTTCGTTCATAGCGGACCAAGCGGAAGAGAGAAAGAGAGAAACCATATTGATGCGTCTATCCCCCATTCTCACTCCAAAAACCGCGCAATGTATATTATTTTTCTAACGTTCAAATCATCATATTTGGAAATCTTTTTGATTAATTTATTAAGCTTATCATGCAAAAACTTCATTGTTACAGCAATCAGGTTTGTTTCGTTCTTCTCTTTGAGCATTTGGTAGACTTTCAGTTCCAAACCTACTTCAAAGAGGTTAAAAAGAATTTCAAAGAAATTTCTCAGTGCTCTTTCTCTCTCGCCGTTGGAATAATCTTTATCATCTCCTTTAGTATGTAGTTCTGCTTCAGATAATATTTGTCTGGTAAGCTCCTCTAATCATCGAAAGAGAGAGCAACAGAGTCAGAATAATACAAATAGTTAAACCTTCCTAAATCTTGATCTAGAAACAGTTCTCACGGTAGTTGTTTTGATTTAAACAAAAGTAACCATATTCTTAATTTAATGATAAAATATATGAAAGCATATACTAATTAAAGTGATATTATTCGACATAAAATAATGTCTTTAATTATAATCTTTAATCATTTTTGCTGCTGGTTAATATAGTAGATTTGGTATGTTTGGATTAAATGAATTACCAGATCTATCATCTGATGCTGCTGCTCTAAAATGATTTGTTATTAGAGAAACTATTTTCATTTTTAGTTAGATAAAAAATGTAAAGGATAAACAGAAAAGAGAGAAGCTTAATAAACCTTTGGAAACATTAAAAAAGATATTGCCTGAAGACTTTAGATAGGAGCTGCTGTGGGTAAAGTAGATTGTTTTCTTTTTCTTTTTTTTGAGGACCTGATTACAGATAGTAGAGGATTCAGTATAAAGTCTTTACAGGAAAGTTGCAAGCAATATGCGCAACAAGTTAATCAGTCAAAGAAAGGCTCATGTTTGGGTAATGCTTTAAAAGGAGAATATGAAAGCTTTGTGAATATATTCCACACATTGAATTTACTGCAGAAGACATTGAAATATGGGTCCCGGTTCAGAAATAAGAAATCTAAAGTTGAAAAATGTTCTATGCGGAAGTCCTGAAATTGAAGGAAAATTGATATATGAAAAGTATGGCGCAAAAATTAGGTAAGGCAGATCCAGATGATAATATTATTTATATGATGAATTACAGGAACCATTTTGTACCACTTCTTAGTAATATTGAAAAAGATATAAAGAGAAACATGAAAGTTTCTAGAGAGGAAGCTCGTGGTAATGTGATATAGATTCAAACTCGAACAATATTTCCAAATCTTACATTTCTATGCAACTACGAGATATTAAAAATAACTCACACAAACAAAGTGGCCATTCAAGGAGTACAAGTAAGGAAAATCGTGAAATTGGTGCAAGCTCTAGAAAACGTAAACATACTGTTACGGACAAAGATAGTAAGGTACCAGAAAGTGTGCACATTGATATAAATGATACTAGCAATGAGGATTCGGAATTTCTTAATGATTTACAAGATGGATCTAGATGGGATGGACTGAGTAATGCTTATCAACGTATTCCTCACCAATTGATTGGACTTATGTATCAATTAAACTTGTCGATTCTTTGCTTACTAAGGAAGTCCATATATAAACATAAATATCCTTCATTATCATTAGCGTTTGAAGAGTCTGATATTGATAAGTTGAGTAACATTGTTCTTTGCTACAAGAAGAAGTCTATTCATCTACAAATTGAAAATGTAGACAAATATTATACAGATAATAATATTAGTTATGCTAGATTATTTACTAAAGAAAATCGAAATTTTTCCATGAATAATTACCTTAATAGTTTTGTTAAACATATAATCTCTAAGACAGATGATTTATCAAATGTGATATAGAATACCTTATTATCTACAGGGTGTTCTACAATTATTTTAACAGCCGAAAATGAGGGGTAGCTGAGGTCATTTGAAGTAACTTTTTCCTTTGTGAAAATGCAATCTGCGGCTTTGTTTACGAGTTATTAACGAAAAACACTGGACAATGAGAGGTGACGGTGCGAGAAAGAGAGAGAGTCCGCAGCACGAGGCTTTGACAGAAGGTCGGGACGGACTCGAGCCGCGTTCGAAGTATTGAACAAGTCACGAAGCGTGAACTTCCCGGATTTTTTTTATTACGTAAAAGTGATATTTTTAAGAAAAACGCTGTTCACCTCTACTTTAGAACGTCTGAAGAATATTTACTAATTTTTCAGACTCGAAATAATATGTAGTTTAACCGCGACAGCCGTTTTAATTTTCTGGTGTGCATGACACCTCGTGTGTACCATATGAAATTTTTATACAAGATGTACAGTGAAGATTAACGAATGACTTGCAAAGCTGATTTAATAATAAATAACCGCGTTAAGGGATGTAAAGGATTAGTTTATTAGAGAAATATGAAAAATATTATCAGTAAGAAACTCACCCATTTAGTTGAAGATGCATTTGCTGACTCGTGTGTACTGACCTGGTACAACTAACAGCTGATCCCAGGTCGGTGACCGCAATATTCGAGGGATACTGTCGGAGGAACCTCTGCTATGGTTACCAAACATTGATCAGTTAATTAATCACTAATAATCCGAATCACTTGTGGATATTAAGAAAGATCACTGAGACTCGTTCGCGTATAATCGTTTATTCGACGCGTTCGTTCGTAAGGCCACGTTTCACTGCCGAAAAATTCAGGCCTTGACTGTGGGCCCTTGTTGTTCGTCGTTCGGCCGTCCGAGGAAATGACACCCGATACCATTTTCTTCGCACGGCCATTAATTACGTTCTAAGAGCGCAGGGTACCGTCGGTGACAGCGGGTCAGTCGCAGTTTACGTCTCTGCATATCTTGTTTATTTCCTATGGTGGTACCCTGCGCTTCGAAGAAAACGGTATCGGGTGTCATTTCCTCGGACGACCGAACGACGAACAACAAGGGCCCATGGTCGAGGTCTGAATTTTTCGGCAGTGAAACGTCGACTCCCGAACGAACGCGTCGAATAAAAGATTATCCGCGAACGAGTCTCAGTGATCTTTCATAATATCCACAAGTGATTCGGATTGTCAGTGATTAATTAAGTGATCAGAGTTTGGTGACAGTGCACTGAAAGATCAGCTGTACAGTGTACGAGGTCAGTGCCCTTCGACATCGTGAGCCACAATTTCAGCCAGCAAATACATCCTCAACTAAGTGGGTGAGTTTCTCATTAATAATATTTTTCACATTTCTCTAATAAACAAATCTTTACGTCCCTTAACGCGACTATTTATTATTAAATCAGCTTTGCAATTCATTCGTTAATCTTCACTGTACACCTTGCATAAAAATTTCATATGGTACACACGTGGTGTCATGCACATCAGAAAATTAAAACGGCTGTCACGGTTAAACTACATATTATTTCGGGTCTGAAAAATTAGTAAATATTGTTCAGACGTTCTAAAGTAAAGGTGAACAGCGTTTTTTTTTAAAATATCACTGTTATGTAGTAAAAAAAATCCGGAAAGTTCTCGCTTCGAGACTTGTTCAATACTTCGAACGCGGCTCGAGTCCGTCCCAACCTTTTGTCAAAGCCTCGCGTGCTAAGGATTCTGTCGCGGACTCTCTCTCTCTCTCCCGCACCGTCACCTCTCATTGGTCAGTGTTTTTCGTTAATAACTCGTAAACAAAGCCGCAGATTGCATTTTCGCAAAGGAAAAAGTTACTTCAAGTGACCTCAGCTACCCCCATTTTCGGCTGTTAAAATAATTGTGGAACACCCTATATACTAATTCAGGCTTGAATCTTGCGAAAGGAAAAAGATTAAAAAGGGGACGATTTAAAAACTTTTATCCGTTCAAATTTGATAGCATGGAAGAACGTGATATCATATTAAGAGACTTTTTGTTTATAAATGATAATATACAAGGGCGTGGTTTTTAACAATTTGCGCGAGATAAAATAATAAGAGAAGAACTTCTAAAGCGATTAGAATTTTCGTCTGCTATGCAGACAGTAATAAAAGATAGGAAATATTCCCAGAAAGAAATAAAAGAAGCATTTTTGGATAAATTAGTATTTGCAGTTAATCAACCTAATAGAGAAGAAGTGAACAGCATTATCAAAAGTGAAATGGAAAAAAATAGTAAAGTTCACGACGGTTATGTAGCATTACAAATCAGTTTCAAGCATTACGTTGCTTTACGATGCTTTATGTTTGTTCCGGCCGAATCGCGGACCGCGGGTCAACGCACGTTCGACATTCGATGTACGCCGTCTCGCCGTTTTTGTCGAATAAACGGCGAGGCGGCAAGACAATAACCCGATCGACGTGCGTTGGCCCGACCGTCAAACGCTCGCCTCGGCCGTTGTAATCACGCGGCGTTTTTGCCTTATGAGGCAATGACCCGGCCTTCGACACCTGACGATGCTTCTCCTTGAACATCGGCCAGGTGTCTATATATACTGCCGCAAATTCGATAACGGATGGAATTGTCAACAATTTCAGTGCAGATACCATTACAAGTTTTATTCAGCGCCCTTGCGCCCGTACGAAGCCGTGCTTCATTTTTATAGTCTGTGCGAAGTCGTGCTTCATTTCATACTAAGTTCGAAGCCATGCTTCAAATTTAACCTCTGAACGGAGCCGTGCTCCAAACATTGTAAACGAGGACTGTGGAGTCCAACAAATAAATCGTTGTCGTCTCCTCACGACTTCCGGCGGTTATTTTTGTGCCGTGCGCAACAATGTTCTTTGCTTTGTTCCGCGTTGTTGCTTAAAAAAGTATTACGATGTTTTACGTTGTTATACATTGTTTTTACGTTGTTTTATATTGTTTTATATTGCTTTACGTTGTGTTACATTGCTTTACTTTTTTCGGATTGATGATTTACGGTGTTTTACGATGCTTTACGTTCTTTGCTTTGTTCCGCGTTGTTGTTTAAAAAAGTATTACGTTGTTTTAGTTTGATGTACATTGTTTTTACGTTGCTTTATATTGTTTTACATTGCTTTACGCTGTGTTACGTTGTTTTCCTATTTTTCGCATTGATCGTTTACGTTGTTTTACAATGCTTTACGTCCTTTGTATTGTTCCGCGTAGTTGTTTAAAACAGTATTACGTTGTTTTAAGTTGTTATACATTGTTTTTACGTTGTTTTATATTCTTTTACATTGCTTTACGTTGTGTTACGTTGTTTTCCTACTTTTCGCTTTGATGATTTACGTCGTTTTACGATGCTTTACGTTCTTTTCATTGTTTCGCGTTGTTGTTTAAAACAGTATTACGTTGTTCTACTTTGTTATACATTGTTTTTACGTCGATTTATATTGTTTTACATTGCTTTGCGTTCTGTTACCCTGTTTATCTTTGTTTCGCATTGATGATTTACATTGTTTTACGTTTATCTACTTTGTTTCACGTGGTTTTTAAAAATAGTATTACGTTGTTTTACGTTGTTATACATTGTTGTTACCTTGTTTTATATTGTTTTACATTGCCTTACGTTGTGTTACGTTCTTTTACTTTCTTTCGCATTGATGATTTACATTGTTTTACTATGCTTTACGTTCTTTGCATTGTTCCGCGTTGTTGTTTCAAACAATATTACGTTGTTTTACGTTGTTGTACATTGTTTTTACGTTGTTTTATATTGTTTTACATTGCTTTACGTTGTGTTACGTTGTTTTTGTTAGTGTCGCATTGGTTATTTACGTTGCTTTACGTTGTTTTACTTTGTTTTGGTTGTCTTACGTTGTTTTACCTTGCTTTACGTTTTTTTATCTTGCTTTATGTTGTTTTACTTTGTGCCATGTTGTCGTTTAAAACAGTGGTAGATATATAAGTGTGTTTCTGCAATCAAGTGCGAGGGGAATGCTGAGACGGGCGGGGGGGGGGGGGTAAAGGGAAGGAAGTGTCGTCGTGAGCGGCACGTGTCGTGTGGAGTGGGGAAGTCACCGATAAGGAGTTTCGCGGTTCTGCATCCGGTGAGGCTCTCCGATGCTTTACCCGGGAGTTACTTATTTTGCGAAGCGATATCTGGGATTTTGATATAATATTGATATCGATATAATATATGTTCTCTTGCACCGCATTCTCTTTTGCAGCAGTTTCTCTCTCTTGGAACGATATGGATGGAGAGAGATGTATTTTTTCTGCTTTATCCTTTTTTGGAGAGAGAGGGATGTATTAAATCGATGTGAGAGAAGTGCATGTGTGCATGTTAATAAATAGACGAAGCATAATGCGAAGCAAATCAAATCGTTGTCGTAAAAATAAAGTGAGCGTGAACCCCCCAATGAGCGTGAAAAATACAGAAGTCGTCCGCATTGTTGTCTAGAGCCACCGTGTCGTTGGCCAATCCTCCCGGCAGGCTGAGTCTTCCCTCCACGTATAGGAAGCTTTTACACGGAAGAGTGTACAAGTCTTGATGTTGAATGGGTATTCTTATCTCATCACTGTTTCCAAACGTAGTGTTGGCATACGGATTGTAGGTGTGCAGGTCGATCTTAGTTATTCGATTGTCGAAGATCGGTGCTTCGGAGATGTTCAAAATGTCGTACGACATGATGCGGGGGCGCGATTACTTGTTAACGACAAATCCCAAAGATTATAGATATTCAACGTTTCGTGCAGTTAGTTAGTTTCCTCGCCTTCTTCTTCTTCTTCTTCTTCTTATTATTATTATTATTATTATTTTCGAACGATACACCGTTTTTTTGGCTTGACGTATTATTGTGAATTAGCATGACGTTTTTTTACCGAGGTTATGAGATGGTTCGAGGAACATGCAACCGTATCGTGATTTCTTCGTTTCGAAAATCAATTAAACGTCCCGACTGGTCCACGATGCGAATCGTTAAATCATCCATTGATCGTGTGACGATCGGAAGGTAAATGACTCGTGCCGGCGTTTCCGATATTTTATACCCTGGCGACACGTTGGGCGCGAATTCGTGTATCGTGTGAACTAGTTTCCCGTTACCGTACGAACCGGTGGTTACGTTGCATTCTATTCGAATAATATTCGTATTAATGATATTCACGGGGGTGTCCGATATATGCCATGCGTTTGGCGATAAAACACGATTCATAGAGAATCCTAGAATAGGATCCACGTTATTAGGCTTCGTAAAATTTATCTTATATGCGCAGGATGCCGCATGCTTATCTCGCACCTCAAGTAAGCGTTGATCGCCTCCAGTTCGTACGAACCATCCGGGATGCTTATCTCCTCATCTTTGTCGTCGAAATAAAATTTATTGTTTCCAATATTTGTACTGATGTTTGGTATCGTGTAATAAGTTTGCAAATCGAGCAGGCCCAGTTCGCAGTTGGCATTGCTCAGATCTATAGGTGGGAAGTTCTTGGACGATAAGACGCTACTTCTTCCCGATACCGTGAACGTGTAGGACATTTTTGCGGCGGCGGCGGTTGTAGAATGATTATAAATACTATGTCAGAGTTTCTCGCAAAAATTTTACACACAATTGTTCACATACGCTTTCGTTGTAATTTTGATAATTCTTGCGATTGTATGAGATTACCACGTTCGGTCCGAAGTATCGAATTAATTCTATTGGTGGCCGAAGATTTCCAAAACTATCGAAGTAGCTGATTCGCGACTTGTGCTTTGTATATGCGACCCAGTGTGTTCCTCGACCATGACTGCTATCCAGATTGACTATTCCTCGTTCATTTATCCATATTTTTTTTGACAATTCATCGAGCATGAAAACTCCGCGAAAATGTGGTAATTTTCTACAGACAATTTTCAATTCAAGATCCGTTGTTTGGTTATCTTCTTTTTCCTTCCGTCTTCCTTTTTTTTCATCATTCCTTTCCCACGCTTGTACGGCGCAAGATACACTCCACGACCCTCCATGGCACGATTGAGTCGTTCCATTTCTTCCAATTGTTTCTTCGTAGCTTTCGCCTGGTTTATCGTTCTAGCCACAGCAGCAGCGCCGCCTGACTTTTTCTTACCAGTCTGTAGCAGTATACAGAGCTGTTTCTTACCAGTCTGTAGCAGTATACAGAGCTGTTTCTTACCAGTCTGTAGCAGTATACAGAGCTGTCTCTTACCAGTCTGTAGCGGTATACAGAGCTGTTATGTCAAAGGTTTTTTTTATTGATAATGAACAGAAAATGTACGTGTGTTAGATATATGGAGATGTGCTCTATCATTAGAATACGAGAAGAAGAAGAAGAAGAAGAAGAAGAGGAAGAAGAGGAAGAAGAGGAAGAAGAGGAAGAAGAGGAAGAAGAGGAAGAAGAGGAAGAAGGGGAAGAAGAGGAAGAAGAGGAAGAAGAGGAAGAAGAGGAAGAAGAGGAAGAAGAGAAGGAGAGGAAGAAGAGGAAGAAGAGGAAGAAGAGGAAGGGGAAGGGGAAGGGGAAACAACTGAACCGAGAAACGAACAAAAATGTCTATTAATAAATTTGGTACGTTGTATAGACAGAGTACGCCCGAGTCGAAAGTATTGGCAGATATTTCAACTTCTCATTCCATATGTAAAAATTATGTACACGACAATGCCATATGCTCGATCGGCAATTCGTACGATGCGCGAGGCACTAAGATCGCTCGTGTCGCAAATCCTACGACGAACGATGACGCGCCCACCAAACTGTACGTCGATCGCGTTTTAAAGATAGGTGATGATACTGTAACGTCATTGCTTCACGAGTACATGCAGAATAATGTGATGTGCTTCTCAACGGAATCGTACACGGCTCGAAACAAGAGGATCAAACATTTGGCAGAACCGCTTCAAAACGATGATGTGGCCACTAGATCGTACGTTGACGATGTATTGAAAAGAGGCGACGACGAGCTTCGTAGAAAAATAACAGCTAACGAAAAAATGACAAAGGATGTCGAACAGGCCGGTGTAAAATACAAGTCTGAACTCATGGATAAAATAACGGCTAACGAAAAGTTGGCAAAGGATGCCAAACAGACTAGTGCGAAGTGGAAATCCGAACTCATGGGTAAAATAACGGTTAACGAAAAGTTGGCGAAGGATGCCAAACAGACTAGTGTGAAGTGGAAATCCGAACTCGTGGGTAAAATAACGGTTAACGAAAAGTTGGCGAAGGATGCCAAACAGACTAGCGAGAAATGCAAGTCCGAAATCATGGGTAAAATAACGGCTAACGAGAAACTAACGAAATATATGGAGCAGACTAATGAAAAATGGAGGAATAAAGTGCTGGCTAAAATATATAATTTTCAATACGACAGTGATCAGAAAATTAAATCAATTGATTCAGATAACGATGAAATTAATGTGAAAATTGATAACGTATTTTCGGTATTGGAGCAAAAGGTTGAACCGTTAAAACAGAATATGAAAGATGAAACGGACAGCTCTATCGGTAACCAACTAAAAATCTTTGAGGAAAGTTTTCGTGGTAAAATGAAGAAATTAGTTGCCGAGGAATGCCTCAAGTTCTACAAATAACATGCTTTTGCGACGATTGCATCATTTTTGCTGGTGATTACGATGGTAAAACATCGATTGTCGAAAGAAATTCGAGCAGCAGCAGCAACGATGCGTAACAGCAGCAGCAGCATCAAGAAATCATCGTCTCGTGATTCGCTAAAGCAGACTATTCGAGACATCGTCGCGAGTATAGACACGAAACATGAACATCACAAGGACAATTTAATCAACACGAAATATTTCAATAGATTTATGTTCGATCTGATAAATACGATAAGAAAATACGTTCTACACGTATCGGACGAGAATGACGAGTTCGATGCATTGGGTCTACCTATAAAGTATAAAAGTGACAACGAATTTTTCGATGCAAAATCTCGAATTATTCGATATTTGGCAACTCCGGTTTTCGTCAGCGACTCACAACAAGAAGTTACGTTGACGACACGATCGATTCGTTGAAAAAAGCATTTACGTACGACCTGTATGAAACTATAGACGATGTTCACTCGATGAAACGTGCGATCGAAACTTTCCAAAAATTCGTGACAAACCACGAATCCAATCACGAGAGGAAATTGGAGGAAATTTCATTCCAACTTGGAGGAAATTACGAGCACTGACAAAGCGAATCAGGGAAAGTTGGCGCAATTTGAATTACTCGTAGACGAACTGCAAAATAAATTTACAGTAGGCGGTTTTGAAACTGGCAAGGAATTGGATAAGAGGTTCGAAAGGCTTAATACTGCTATGCACAAGAGATTACTCGAGCTGACTGGAGAGGTAAACATAGTCGCGAAATTCGAACAGTTACATAAATCTTTATTAGAGAAATTTACCGAAATATACGGACAAATGCGACGTATCGAAGAACAGCAGCAACACAGTGTGCGCGTCGCTTTCGAGGAAATGGATTCTCGTATGAGACTTCGTTTCAAAGACTTGTTGACTGTAGCGGTAGCAGCAACCAGAGAAGAGATTCCGATAACGCAAAAAGCGTCAAAAAGGGGACGCGACAGCGGTCGAAAAGATTCCGAGAACGCAAGGATAATTAAATTAGCGTATCTTAATTTCAAGCCACCGCAGATTCATCGATAACGCAAAAGAGAGCGCGGCAGCGGTCAACGCAAGGATAATTAAATTAGCGTATCTCAATTTCGAGCGACCGCAGACTGATAAGGCGAAATCATGAGCGGCGACAAAGTGAACTTGGTGATTGAACTGCATGCTCCGGCGAGACGTTACTTCCGGCGGAGGCGAGTGGTTACGCGAGGACTCGACGATCTCTGGCAAGCTGATATCGTTGAAGTTCAATCGTACGCAAGAGAGAATCGAGGACATCGATATATTCTTACGATAATCGATACATTCAGCAAGTATGCCTGGGCGGTTCCTTTAAAAAGCAAAAATGCTGACGATGTGTGTAAAGCTTTCGCGTCGGTGTTGAAAAAGATGGTCGAATACCGAACAATTTGCAAACCGATATGGGGAAAGAATTCTACAATAAAGATTTTGAAGAATGTCTGAAAAAAACGTAACATCAACCACTATTCTACATTCAGCACTATGAAAGCGCCCATAGTCGAACGATTCAATCGTAAATTGAAGAACAACATGTGGAAATTTTTCTCGTTGAGCGGAAAATATCGTTGGATCGACGAGCTTCCCACGTTGATCAAGGACTAAAATAATAAAAAAAATCGCACCATTCATATGCGACCTGCAAACGTGAATCATAAAAATGAGAAGTATCTTTTATCTACCGTGTACAGCAACGTCAAGATCGCCGGTCCTGCGAAATTCAAAGTTGGCGACTATGTGCGCATCAGCAAGTTCATAACCGTATTCGACAAAGGATACACGCCGAACTGGTCAACGGAAGTATTTAAGATCGCAACGGTAAAACGAACGAACCCCGTCACGTACCTTTTGGTTGATTTGCAGAACAAACCTATCGCTGGAGGATTTTACGAATACGAGATACGCGCTACCAAGTATGCTGACGTGTATTTAGTAGAAAAAGTATTGCGCCGAAAAGGAAATGAAATATATATGTAAAATGATTGGGGCTGGATTTGTCACATAACTCTCTTGGATAAAGAAATCATCTGTACTTTAATTATATAATGTAATGTTTTATTTTTTCCTCTAATGAACATGAAAAATACATAAATATTTTTTACATTAATACTAATTAATTCCCCCCCACACGTATACAATTTCAACGATTCGCTTTCGATACGATTAGATCTAAACATAAAGCTAACAATTCGCAATCGATCAGGTAATTTCGTTCGAACAATACGTTTGTAAAAATTGCGGTCGCATAATTCTGCTCGTTATTGGCGTTTTTTACAATGTCAACGAGCTTCGCGAATCTATCCTGAATTTCTGGAATATTTTCTAATAACCGTGAATACATATGATCCATACATAACTCTAATTTGTACAAATTATCCATCGTCTCTTTCGTAACGTAAATCGATGCTTGAGAATCAAACAACTTGATTAGACTCATTCCATTAAAATTAACAATTTGTAATGATAAAGTCTGATCAATTTGTTTTTCCTTCTCGTCCGCGTCGAGGTAACTGTGAATATAATCTCTAGTTTTCACCAGCAGTTTCCACGTAGTCCTTAAAAAGGAAATCTCTGTTCCACGATTGTCCCCCAAGACGAACTCGACGCGCAAATTTTCATCCACGCGTACACAAATTTCAAGGAACTTGAAATAATTGCCGGCTATGGAGTATCTTCTACCCAAGATTCGTACGTTGCGCGGTATCTGCAACTGCTTCTGCTGCGATCCGTTTCATCGAAGTGGAGTATCTATAAAAAGAAATAACATACAGTATTTTTTTTCTCCTTTCATAAAAGGAACTTTTTATTCTCTTCAAACTTTCTTTACTTACCCGTAATTCTTGCAATCGTTGTGAGATCCATTTTTATGTAGAAAATTATTGGTTTGATTCGACATTGTGAATATTATAATACTGAAGAACAACTGCGCAATAAGTAATCTGTAGAACGCACTACTCGCTGTACGCAATGTCAAAAGCTTATATATATACAATTCCCCTACCGCCCCCCTTCTTACACGTAAGATAATACAAGGAGCGTATACGCCCCTTCCGCTTACAAATAAAAAGTGAACACGCGCGCAACATGGGATTCGGAACATCGATGAAATTATATAACCGCTTTTATTTTTTCTCACTCCCCACCTTCGCGATTTTATAATGTCCCCAAGGAAGGGTTTCGATCGAATTGTTTAAAATGTATCGCTTATCATCGTATGGACTCAATGCTAATTTACTCTGCGATACTGAATACACTTGATGTTGTATAGACATTATCAATTTAACGCAAACTGATTTTTCTAGATGATCGTGAAGGCATGCTAAATAGTCGTCGAAAGTTATATTTTTAATAGTCACGTTAGTCTTAATTCCTTTAATCTTTTTTACATCGTCTTTGTTCTGTGCCCGAATCGCATACATTTTCGAGCGAAGACCCACAAACTCTGTCATGATTTTACCTCCATTCTCATCCTTCATTAATCCTAATACTTTATTGTTCGCGATCGGAAAACCATACGCGTTATTTCTGTCATAATTGGAAGTATCGTATCGGTGAATGTCACGTTTTATCATCTCGTACGCGTCGTTGCAAATAATCTGATAAATTAAACTGTCCGTGTCCGCGAACAAAATCCTGCATCTTTCTTGAAAATTTGGAAGCATGTAGCCATAATGAAAATCATACAAATGTAATTTTGATATGTCCAACACTGACATGCCTATGTAAATAGGTTTATAAAATTTAATAAAAAGATGGTTCATTTAAACTGCGACAAAATCCTCGGAGAATACGGTACAGCTATGGAAATTTGGTCGAGCTATTAAACGCTCAGCACCGTGTCGACCGCTCCATCGCGAGAGCAACTTTACGTTCACATGATTTCGAACGTTCTCCATCGTTTTTCTAAACACTGCATTGTTCATCAGTTTGAGCAGATTCTTCGAGAAGTCATTGTTTGCGTTGGCGCGCAACCTCGTATTTAAATCTATGTAACGGCGTAACCAACATGATTGTTCAAACTTCAGTATACGATGTGAATTTTCTTTAATTTTAAATTATACCTCAAACATTGCCGGAGGTATCGATAATGGAGAACGTAACGATTCTTATCGCTAAGCGTTGTCAACAGTTTCTTTTGCAACGCCCCAACCTCATGAATCGGGCAAAATGGAAGATCCGCGTGAGCATCATGAATTTCCTGAGGATACTCTAAATCGACCTCTAAAATGTACCCGACGGGACTGTCGATCGGCACGGAATCGATGTTGAAATTACTCGTATCGTCAACCCATTGGAAACCCAGTGCGGCAAAGGCTGCGACATGGCCCAGTCATACAAATTATTAACATCGAAATACATCAGATAGCTGGACGGTTCGGTCGAATCTTACGTCGACGTATACTTGTTATTCGCGCGCGCGTAACGATGCGAACATTGACTCAACCCACCTCGTATTCCCCGCTCCACGAACAAAAGCATGTCAACGTCGGTGAACAATTCCAACTCGATCTTCGTTAATTTTAGCATCGCGTCCCACGCGAAACCGAGCAACGTATAATAGTGCGCTGGATCGAGTTTATAATTCTCGAGCGACTTTTCGCGAAAATTTTCAAACACGTCGGCCAACAACAACACATCCAATTTCAAGTACAAGTGGCTGTACTGTCCTAACGTTTGTATACCGAAACGTGACCAAACTTCGTTCGCGTGACAATAGTCGACGTCGGATATCTCGCTGTCGCATAACTGATTATAAAATGCTTCGCGCGGTGGTAAACAAGTGTCGCTTAATTTGTCATAGGGCGATACATAGTCGTATGGGAAAATGCCTTTCCTGGTTAGAAGATGAAAATCATCGTTCGAAAGACGATTGAATTGGCTCCTCGCGATACGCAAGTCGCTCTTGTCCAAGTACGACGACAACTTGTCCAGACTCGAATTCAGGAACTTGAACGAATCGATGAACCGAAACTTTATGCACTTCTTCCACGATTTTTTGATCACATCGTTATTCCTCTTAGTGTGTTTCGCGAAAGAAATGTACTTCTCTTTCGTCAGCGGTAACGCGTCTATTTTACCTTCGAACGCGTTTGCCAATTCATTGATGAAAAAGTGTGCGTCGAAGCCGGACAAATTGTGAAAAACCACCGGTATCACGTACGAGGATTGATAGCTCAGATTGCAACGGCTGTGCGCCGGACCCCGATACGCACCTGTGAAATGACAATGATCACGCACTCGCACGTCGTCATTACCGAGTGGTTCTTCGCACACGTGACAATACGTGGCGGTACGAAAAGTTGAGATTTGCGCGGCGGTCAACGGAGCCATTGGAACCGTTCGATCAAACACCGGCTGCAATTTACAGCTCAACTCGTACAACTTCGATGCAAACCATGTGGTACAATCTTTCTCATCACGATAAGCCCGATACTCGCTCAACGAACTGTCGTATCGACAATGGAGGTAGTAGCCTACGCTGAAGGCATGGTGATGTTGATATCTACAGTAAGCTCCATGACCTTGATCTTTCTGTTTCTCCAGCAGGCATTCCAAGTCTGCGTAGATAACGAACGGTGTCGGTTCCTTGTACGCATAATTCTTGAACTTCAGCCACTTATCGTCTTCCGTCGGAAGTTTCAAAGCACATTCATTCATTCGACTGCAATCGATCTCGTGAATGTTCAATTTTTCCTGCGATTTGAAATATTGTAGACACCTGACAAAAAAAACATAATTTTTTAATTTAATTTTTCTCGCCCACCACCATCACCACCATCATCCAAAAGAAAGAAAAAAAATTTACATGTGTGGATCTTACCGATCGCAAATATGCTTGTTGTGCTGCGTGCTGATCTGAGATGAAACCAGACGAGATAAATTCCTAATACAGAGATAATGATTGCGCAAGTTTTCAGAGTCGTGTATGAGCAGCAAATTTACATATTTCTCCCGTTTCGTTGAGGTCAAATGCAACGTCCGACATCTTTCTTGTTCCCCTCCCCATTCGAACACGTTCACGGAAACGTCGTTCGCTTTTTCGATCTTTGGTATGTCCTTGAACAACATCGGCAATTGGAATCCCGCGGTGCGGAGCACGACACTGTAATACGGATAGGATGATGTGCGATTCAAATTATTTTTAGGTGGATATAGGCTTGCCACCACTGCCCAATAGAAACATGCATTATTGTCGTTACTGTACACATTGAGGACTGCTTTCTTTAATTGCACTGTTCGAGGCACGGATACCTGACAACCTGCTTGTAACGGCTGATACTTGTTGGAATTCACCATCAAATGCAGGATCTTCGATAACGCCCATCCACTGTCTCGTCCTTGAAACTCTTCTATCGATGTCAAAAGCGTTGGTACAACATCTTTCGCGTACCAGCGACGTAGATTCGATGATTGAAAGAGCGCGACGTTTCGCGTGCTAAAACTTTTCACCGAAACCTCGTCGCGCAGCACAAATTCTGCCTCCAATACTACGTTCACTTTTAACGACAAATGAATGTTCAAAAGTTCTGTAATGCGATTCGTAACTATTCGCTTCGCGTGTTGCAAGAAATGACGTGGATCGACATGCTCGACGTTGATCACAACGCCGGTCGATATACGATTCTTAAACGCCGACTAGATGTTCTCCCAACGAAGAGTGCTCTCGCGCCAACGTTTCCATACAAACCGCTACCAACGCGTGATGAAAACCGATGATCTAACGAGACCTTCAAAGTTTTCATACGACACATGATCGACAGCAAACTCGATTTTACACCTATGGATGCTTCGTTTTTTTTCACAATGTTCATATATTTCTTACACCATTGTAAACATTCAATACATGATTTCGTCCATTCGCGATACTCGTCCACACATTATGAAAAACAAGTTTTTTCAATTTTGATTTCACGTCGTCGGTTAAGTTTCCAGTTCTCACGAACGTAACTACACTATACAACCAACCACGCGGTGCTTTCCCATCTCGATGATATGTAGTATCGCGGACGGTGAATCGGTCGCGGGCCATTTCATTATAATTTGGCTAAATTGTTTCGTATAGATGAAACTCACGCGACTCGTCAAATCTTTTCGCATTAGACGTTCCGTCGCTGTTTTCCACTCGAGCGGAAATTGATCGTTCAGGTATAAATTAATGACGTATCCCCAAGCCAAATTCTGTAATGTAGGAACCATCTCACGACGTATCTTCGTTACTCGATGAAAAATACTTCGATAAGAATTTCACGCGTGAAGCATTGAGTTTCTCGGTCGGTAAATTAATATCCCATTTGATTTTACGAATATCCCAATCATCGTCGTCGTACAATGAATATTCCAATCTCCTCTTCACTTTGTTCAATGGAGGGAGGAAATCACCTCTGGTCATACACCGTCCAAATTTTGATAATGGTATCAACACTGGTTCGACGCAAACATAATCAGTTTCTTTACGGTATTTAAAAATAATCCTCTTCAACCATATCTTTGAACTACATTGCGTGTTCAAAGGAACGATTACTTTTAAAACATCAATACTATTGTATATCACGTAATCGAGCAAGTCTCGCGGTTTGAACACGCATGCACCCACGTATGAAAACCTAGCGTGCGGATATCTCGGACGAAAAACGGAGTACACGTCGCAGAAAATAACATCACAATATCGAATAAAAATCCGTCGAACAATGCTCGAAAAATTATGAACACCGTGTTCAAATATCTTAGACGTTGCGAACGATTGCAACGATGGCACGTTCAACGCACCAACTTCCATACCAATTCCCAACTCAGTAGCAAATAAAATGTTCGCTAACAAAGGGAAAAAGCAAAAACAGTAAGAGAGAGAGAAAAAATACATCTCTCTTTCTGCCCGCATCATTTGCAAGAGAGAGAACAACCGCTGCAATGCATCCCTCTCTCGCTTTTTACAACATTATACCGAGATAAAAAAAACGTTACTTTAATAAATCTCAACGAGATCAAAATCCCCGATATCGCTTCGCAAGCGCGGGTAAAGCAACCGCGAGTCTCTCCGGATACAAAACCACAAACTTCTATAAAGGCGTCGCGCCTAACGCGCACAAGAAAAATCCTGCATCGTTTTTGCAAGAGAGAGAACAACCGCTGCATCCCCCCCTCTCTCACGTTCTCTACAGTATTATACCGAGATAAAAAAACATTACTTTAATAAATCTAATAAACGAGACCAAAATCCCCGATATCGCTTCGCAAGATAAGCAACTTGCGGGTAAAGCATCCGAGAGCCTCTCACGATGACGCTTCCTTCCCTTTACCCCCCCCCCCCCCACGGTTTCAGCCTTCCCCTCGCCGTTGATTGCAGAACGCTACCTATATACCTACTCCGCTACCTCTACCCTTACCTCTACGCTTGAACCTCTACCCCTTCCTCTACGCATGTACATCTCACTCTACCCTTACGAATGTACCTCTACCTCTACCACCACTTATACCTCTACAACTACGCCTATACGTCTACCTCTACCTCCACCTCTACTACTGTACCTCTACCTCTACCTCTACCTCTACGCCTGTACCTCTACCTGTACCACTACGCCTGTGCCTCCATCTCTACCGTTACCTCTACCTCTACATCTACCACTTCCTCTACGCCTGTACCTCTACCTCTAACTCTATATCTACGCCTGTACTTCTCCCTCTACCTCTACATCTATTTCTACCTCTACCACTACGCCTGTGCCTCTACCTCTACCTCTACCTCTACCTCTACCTCTACGTCTGTACGCAACATCTACCTCTACCACTACCTCTACGTCTACACCTGTATCTCCACCTCTACATCTACGTGTGTACCTCTACCTCTACCTCTGCCACTACGTCTGTGCCTCTACCTCTACCTCTACATCTAGCTATAGGAATACCTGTACCTCTACCTCTACGTCCGTACCACTATCTCTGCCTCTATCTCTACCTCTGCCACTACCTCTACCTCTACCACTACGCCTGTATCTCATCCTCTACTTACACGTACGTATGTATGTACCGCTACCTCTACCTCTACTCATGTACATCTAACTCGACCCCTACGCATGTACCTCTACCTCTATCTCTACGCCTGTACCTCTACCCCTACCTCTACCTCTACCTCTACCTCCTCCTCTACCTCTACATCTTCCTCTACCTCTATCTTTACCCATACGCCTGTACATCTACCTCTACCTCTATATCTACGCCTGCACTTCCCCCTCTAGCTCTACCTCTACCTCTACGTCTGTACATATACCTCTACTTCTACACCTGTACCCCTACCTCTACCTCTACCTCTACCTCTACCTCTACCTCTACCTCTACCTCTACGCCTGTACCTCAACCTCTACCTCTACGTATGTATCACTTCCTCTACCTCTACGCATGTACCTCTAAGTCTACCCCGACGCATGTACCTTTACCTTAACGCATGTACCTCTACCTCTACCTCTACGTCTACGTCTACCTCTACGCATGTGCCTCTACCTCTACCTCTACTTCTACTTCTACTTCTACCTCTACCTCTACCTCTATCTCTATCTTTTTGCTTGTATCTCGACCTCTACCACTACACATGTACCTCTACTTCTACCTCTACGCATGTACCACTACCAATAAATCGACCGCTAGCCTTGCACTGGTACCTCTACCTCTACATCTACGCCTGTACCTGTACCTCTACCTCTACATCTACGCCTGTACCTGTACCTCTACCTCTACCCCTACCTCTACCTCTACCCCTACCTCTACCTCTACTACTGTACCTCTACCTCTACTACTGTACCTCTACATCTACCTCTACCTCTACCTCCACCTCTACCTCTACCTCCACCTCTACCTCTACTCCAACCTATACGCCTGTACCTCTACCTCTACCTCAACCTCTACCTCTACGTCTACGCCTGTAGCTCTACCTCTACCTCTACTTCTACGCCGGTACCACTATCTCTAGGCCTATAACTCTACCCCAACTTCTACGCCTGTACCTCTACATCTACCTCTAGCTCTGGCTCTACCTCTACCCCTACGTGTACCACTAACTCTATCTTTACGTATGTACCTCTACGCCTGTACCCCTACTTCGACCTCTACGCCTGTACCTCTACTTCTACCTCTAGAAATGTACCTCTACCTCTACCTCTACCTCTTTCTCTACGGCCGTACCTCTACCCCTACCTCTACCTCTATCTCTATCTCTACGCCTGTACTTCTCCCTCTGCCTCTACCTCTATCTCTACACCTGTACCCCCACCTCTACCTCTACGCATGTTCCTCTACCTCTACTTCTACGCATGTACCTCTAACTCTATCTCGACGCATTTACCTCAAAAGCTACCTCTACGCATGTATCTCTACATCTACCGCTACGTATGTACCTCTATTTCTATCTCTACCTCCGCCTGTTACCTCCCTCCACCTTACCAACCTCCTCCTTTACGTTGTTTCACTTCGTTTCGCATTCATCATTTACGTTGTTTTACGTGTTTTACCTTGCTTTACGTTATTTCATCTTGTCTCACGTTGTTGTTTATAACAGTTTTATGTTCTTCTGCGTTGTTATGCTTTGTTTTTTGGTTGTTTTATATTGTTTTACGTTGCTTTACGTTGCGTCAAGTTGCTTTACTTTGTCACGCATTGTTGGTTTAAATTATTTTACGTTGTTTTACTTTGTTTTTTCGTTGTTTTACGTTCTTTTACCTTGCTTTTCGTTGTTTTACGTTGTCTCACGTTGTTGTTCGAAACAGTATTACGTTGCTCTACGTTGTTATACATTGTTTTTACGTTGTTTTATATTGTTTTACATAGCTTTACGTTGTTTTAGGTTGTTTCACTTCGTATCGCATTCATGATTTACGTTTTTTTACTTTGTTTTTACGTTGTTTTACGTTGTTTAACGTTGACCCGCATTGTTGCTTAAAACAGTATTACGGCGTTTTACGTTGTTATACATTGTTTTTACGTTATTTTATATTGTTTTACATTGCTCAACGTTGCGTTACGTTGTTTTACTTTGTTTCGCATTCATTACTTACGTTGTTTTATATTGCTTTACGACGTTTGCCTTGTTTGGCGTTGTTTTTAAAAGAGCATTACATTGCTTTACGTTGCTATTCATCGCTTTTCAGGTTGTTCTATGCTTTTTTACATTATGTTACGTTGTTTTACATTGTTTTTACGTTGTTTTACTTTCTTTTACCTTGCTTTACGTTGTTTTACGTTGCCTCACGTTGTTGTTTATCACAGTACTATGTTGATCTGCATTGTTATGCATTGTTTTTACGTTGTTTTATATTGTTTTACATTGATTTACGTTGTGTTACCTTGTTTTACTTTGTTTCGCATTGATGATTTACGTTGTTTTACGATGCTTTACGTACTTTGCATTGTTCCTCGTTGTTGTTTAAAACAGTATTACGTTGTTTTACGTTGTTATACATTGTTTTCACGTCGTTTCAGCGTAACACAACGTAAAAGAAAGTAAAACAATATAAAACAACTTAAAAACAATGTATAACAGTGTAAAACAACGTAATACTATTTTAATGAACCACGTGAAGCAAAGTATATCAACGTGAAATAACGTTAATTATCAATAGGACACAAAGAAAAGCAACGTAACACAACGTAAATCAATATAATACAATATAAAACAACGTAAAAACAATTTATAACAACGTAAAACAACGTAATACTATTGTAAACAACAACGCGGAACAATGCAAAAAACGTAAAGCATCGTAAAACAACGTAAATCGTAAATGCGAAACGAAGTAAAACATCGTAACACAAGATAAAGCAATGTAAAACAATATAAAGCAATATGAAAACAATGTATAACAACGTAAAACAACGTAATACTATTTCAAAGAACCTCGTGAAACAAAGTACATAAACGTAAAACAACGTTAATCATCAATGCGACACAAAGAAAAACAACGTAACGCAACGTCAATCAATGTAAAACGATACTAAACAACGTAAGAACAATGTATAACAACGTAAAGCAACGTAATAGTATTGTTACGGCGACTTGTCCAAATCAAGTCGCTGTAATGTGAAACGGCCCTGTTGTGAGCAACTCCTTAAAGAAAAATAGAAGAGAGGGGTTGCCACGGAGGTGTGTTATCAACGGACAATCGAAGAGTCGGGATCGGACCGTCGAGCGATCAACACCATCTAATTCAAAGATCTCTAACATAATCGAATTTAGTTGTATTATAGTTTATGTACTTTATTGTAAATAAAATGCCGCGACGCGGGAGAAGTGCAGTAATTCGCAACATTGGGGGCTCGTCCGGGATCGATGAATCGATCGGAAATGTCACGCCGGCATTGGAGATCCTGTTTGCAAACCTCCGACAAGAATTATGCGAGCAACTGCAGGTGCAGCAGAGACAGTTCGAGGCGCGACTGGAAGCGGACAGGCTTCAGCGCGAGGAACGGGAACAGGCCGCTGTTTCCGAACGAGAGGCTCGCATGGAAGAGAGGATAGCAAGGATCGAGAACCAATGCCAGGTGCTATCGGATTCATTGCGAAATTCTGTTTTAAATTCTGCGGCATTCTCGTCTGTGGAACACTCGGAGGCGCGTGTAAATAGTGCGGACACTGTTGTAAATAATGTTAATAGTGTATATAACGCGAGTGTGCCTATTGCTCCGAGTGTTCCTGTATTTGCTTCACAGTCGGTGCCATCGTTGCCTGCGTGTCGTGAATCTACACGCTTCGTATCTGGATTAGGATACTCCGTGAAGCCGATACGTTATGACGGTTCCACGTCATGGGATGAGTACCGAATTCTATTTGAAATGATCGCGAATGTAAATGGCTGGGACGAAGCAAAGAAAGCTGCGGCTTTAATTGCTTCGTTGGATGGTCCGGCTCGAGGAGTACTGACTTCTCTTCCCGCCGATAAGTATTTCGACTTCCAAGAAATAGTTTCGGCAATCGAGTTTCGGTTTGGTAGAAAAAACTTTTCGAAGCTAAATTACGTTCTATTTCAAAATTATAAACAGCGGCAAGGGGAGTCAATTTCTGCATTGGCCGCGGAGATTGAGAGGCTGGCGCAATACGCTTTCTCAGAGTGTCCAATGGATGTTCGGGATCGTTTGGCCGCCTCTCAGTTTGTGACGGCGTTGGCCAATGAAGGGATGAGGAGAATGTTAAGATATGAAAGCTTTACATCTCTCATAGCTACGGTGATCAGAGCTCTAGAGATGGAAGCTCTCAATAAATTAAGCTCTCAAAAAACACAAACGTGTGAACGGAATTTAAAACGTCCCTTTACTTCCGAGGGAATGCTGGAACGTGCGGCTGAACGGCATTCTGAACGAGTGGTTGGACATCAACGGGAGTTTCCGCATTGCTGGAGCTGTGGAAAGAAGGGCCACCTCCAACGGGATTGTTTAAAGAAAACAAGGAAGGAGACTTCGCAGGGAAACTTCAAGAAGTCGGAATAATGGGGGATAGTCCGACTTCATCTTCCTTTTTTCCCCCTGTCGTGCTGCGTTTGGAACATATTCAACGCTGGATTTTCTTCGTCAAAGGCATCGTTGGAGCGAAGAAAAGGAAAATCATCTTGGATACGGGCTCATCGGTTAACCTTCTACGGGAAACTTATGCTACAAGACAGAATAGTGCGGCGAGCATGACAGGAGTGAAGATTTTTTCAGTCTCTGGTCAGAGATTACCGATTTTTGGTAAAAAGCATCTTCCTGTTTCTATTGGAGAAGTCGAGACCGAAGAAAAGTTCTTCTTCGTCAGTATGATGGAAGAATGCATTTTGGGAATCGAATTTCTTAAAAAGCATGCCTGTCAACTGGATTTTACAACCGAGGTTCTTCATTTGAAAGGAATGCAAGTGCCGTTGCTGAAGTATGGAGAAGATTCGGCTATGAAGGAGATAGAGAAAAACAGGAATACATTAGTACCGGATCATCTTCAGGATCTTCATCAGAGATGTTCTATAAACCTGTCCGCAGAGCAAAAGAAAACTTTTGCCGAGTTATTGACGGAATTTGCAGATGTTTTTGCGAAAGATTCCGAAGAGGTGGGAAAATGTGACGTAGTATGTCACAAGATAGATACAGGTGACAGTCTTTCCATAAAACAGGCACCCCGACGATTACCTCTTCATCGACGTTCAGAAGTAGATGAATTATTGTCGAAAATGGAACATCAAGGAGTGATAGAAAAGTCTCAAAGCCCCTGGTCATCACCCGTGGTATTGTTCAAGAAGAAGGACGGGTCCATCAGATTTTGCGTGGATTACAGGCGTCTGAACAATATCACCAAGAAAGATTCGTCCCCCCTTCCAAGAATAGAAGACACGCTGGACGCTTTGGATGGCTCCTGTTGGTTTTCGACGATCAACTTACAAAGTGGATATTGGCAGATATCCATGGATCCTGTACATAAGGAAAAGACTGCCTTTTGTGTGGGTACTGGATTATGGCAGTTCAAAGTCATGCCATTTGGTCTTTGTAACGCACCAGCTACCTTTGAACGTCTAATGGACAACGTCTTAAGAGGGTTAAACTGGTAGATTTGTTTAGTATACCTCGACGACATCATAATTTTCGGTAGAAGTTTTGAAGAGGAAGTACTCTGGAAGGTACTTGCTCGCCTAAGGAAAGCTTGCTTGCTGATGAGCCCGAAGAAGTGTAATTTCTTCTGTAAAGAAGTGAAATATCTTGGCCACGTAGTATCCGAGATGGGTGTACAAACTGATCCTGAAAAATTGGATGCAGGAAAGAATTGGCCGGTGCCGAAGAATAAGACCGAGTTGGAAAGTTTCCTGGGTCTTTGCACTTTATTATCGGAAGTTTGTTAAAATTTTCGCCGATATTGCGAAGCCCTTACATCGTTTGACCGAGAACGAGAAAATTTTCGTGTGGACGGAAGAAGCGGAACATTCGTTCGAGGAATTAAAAAGGAAATTGATGGAGTCTCCCATTCTTTCTTATCCGTCGGTTAATACAGAATTCATTTTGGACTCGGATGCCACAAATTTTGCAATTGCAGCAGTTCTTTCTCAAATTCAGCAAGGTCGGGAGAGAGTAATCGCCTACTTCTCCAAGACGCTAGGAAAAGCTGAGAAGAATTATTGCGTTACTCGGAAGGAACTGTTAGCGATAGTGAAATCTATTGAACATTTTCATCATTACCTTTATGGGTGTAGATTCCTTCTGAGGACCGATCACGCTGCTTTACGTTGGTTGCTGTCTTTTAAGAATCCGGAAGGACAGGTAGCACGTTGGATCGAGCGGATTCAGGGATATGACTTTGAGGTGAAACACCGGGAAGGAAGACTCCATCAGAATGCGGACGGCCTTTCACGCAGGCCTTGCGAATCGCAGGATTGTGCGCGATGCAAGCGCCTGGAGGAGAAGACGGAAGAAAATGGAGACGTAGTTCTGCGGACACTCTGCGAAACATTTGACTTTTGAAGAGTGGAGGAGAAAACAGGAGGAAGATGAAGAAATTGGTTTCATCCTGTCAAGAAAAAAAGAGGGTAGGAGGCCCGATTGGCAGGAGATTTCGGACAGGGGAATACGAGAATTAAATATCTCGTATCAAACTGGGATTCCTTGGAAGTGTACGAGGATCTACTGTTTCGTAAGTGGGAATCCCTTGATGGAAAAAGTAACAAGTGCTTACTGATGGTTCCGAGAGAAATGGTAAGCTCGGTGATGACAGATTGTCATGATACACCGGCAGGTGGCCATTTCGGAGTGAACAAAACTCTGGACAGGGTACGTTGAAAATTTTACTGGCCTGATAATCGCAAGGATGTGGAAGACTGGTGTCGTTGATGTAATACTTGTGTCGCAAGGAAAGGTCCGAGGGAGAGGGGACATGGACCTCTCAAGATTTATAATGTCGGGGCACCGTTTGAAAGGGAAGCGCTCGACATTGTGGGACCGTTTCCGAAGTCTGCGGCTGGTAACAAGTATGCGCTGGTCGTTGTGGATTATTTTACGAAATGGCCGGAGGTAGTTCCGTTGCCGGGCCAGCGCGCGACGACTGTTGCGAAGGCCCTTCTTACAGAAGTTGTAAGTCGTCATGGCGTACCGTTGGAACTTCATTCGGATCAGGGGAGAAATTTTGAGTCGGCGGTCTTCAAGCGGTTGATGGTGCTGCTTGGTATTAAGAAGACTCGCACTACTCCTTTGCATCCACAATCTGATGGGCTCGTGGAAAGGTTAATTCGGACTCTGCTACAGTATATGTCAATGTTTGTAGCGGATCATCAACGGGATTGGGTCGATTGGATACCGTTATTTTTACTATCTTATCGCTCAAGCAGACACGAGACAATGAAGAACACTCCATAGATGATTTTCACTGGTAGAGAGCTTCGACTTCCAATGGATCTTCAGAGAGGACTCCCGCCTGATTCAAGATATGAGGAGGACGAGTTTGTTCAGCAAACGCGTATCAGACTGGCTAAAATTCATGAATTTATTCGCCAGAGACTGAGAATTAGCGAAGACAAAATGAAATCTTGGTATGATGTTTACGCTAATTCAATTACGTTTGCTACAGGCGAGAAAGTATGGCTGTTCCAACCACGAAGGACAAAAGTAAAATGTCCCAAGTTGCAGTCCACGTGGGAAGGTCCTTATGTGGTACAGGACCGTCTGAACGACATTATTTATCGTGTAACTCGTTCTCCGAAGTCGAAACCGAAGGTCGTACACGTTAACCGCTTGGCTCGCTACGACGCTGTACCCAGAAGCCTTTGACTGTCTCTCACCCAAGAAGAGGACGTATCTTCGCAGAAGACGAGGGAGTGATCTGTGTACTGACACGCTGAGCTCTTTCCATTTGTGGAAGAAACGGTTCGATGGGGGAAGGAAGTTGTATCCTCTGGAAGATTACGTCCTCCCATTGGGGAGTGAGGACGTGTTCTCTAGAGAGGGTACACCCTTTCCTGACTGGTCCACAAAAAGAGATGCACCGGATCCCATATTACTGCAGGTAGTATCCTGTGGTGATTGGAGGTGCATCCGGGGAAGAGTTTTGGTGACTGATCAGAGCAGGGCACTCCTGAGAAGTCTACAAGTGAGAAGTTCTCAAAACTTCTTCAAGAAAGAAACGCTCAAGCCTCAAAACGAAGAATTAAGAGGAAGGGTGAGCGACAGAGTTTAGAGCTGTACGCGTCGTAGAAGTACTGACGTTCTGCTCAAGGTTTTTTAGTGGTTTTCCCTTGAGACGGAGGACAAATGTCAGGACGTAAACTATCTGGAAAAGGCCACCTGAGTAACTAATTACATTCTTTCCTTGTTTACCTACTTTTCAAACAGAAGTACTTGCGGTGGAGGTTACCTGTCAGTTGTCCGATGGAACGATAGTTCGAGGTTATAGGACTGAAGCTGGAAGGATTAACGGTTCGATTGTCGTTGGTCAACAGAAGTGAAATTTGCCGCGGCCGGGGCGGCCGCTCATTCGGCGGGGAGGGCAATGTTACGGCGACTTGTCCAAATTAAGTCGCTGTAATGTGAAACTGCCCTGTTGTGAGCAACTCCTTAAAGAAAAATAGAAGAGAGGGGTTGCCACGGAGGTGTGTTATCAACGGACAATCGAAGAGTCGGGATCGGACCGTCGAGCGATCAACACCATCTAATTCAAAGATCTCTAACATAATCGAATTTAGTTGTATTATAGTTTATGTACTCTATTGTAAACAAAATACCGCGACGCAAGAGAAGTGCAGTAATTCGCAACAGTATTTTTAAAAAACCATGTTAAACAAAGTACATCAACGTAAAATAACGTAAATCATCAATGCGACTCAAAGAAAAACAACGTAACATAACGTAAATCAATGTATAAAATTATCAATCAACGTAAAAACAATGTATAACAACGTATAACAGCGTAATACTGTTTTAAACAACAACGAGGAACAATGCAAAGTACGTAAAGCATCGTAAAACAACGTAAATCATCAATGCGAAACAAAGTAAAACAAGGTAACACAACGTAAATCAATGTAAAACAATATAAAACAACGTAAAAACAATGCATAACAATGCAGATCAACATAGTACTGTGATAAACAACAACGTGAGGCAACGTAAAACAACGTAAAGCAAGGTAAAAGAAAGTAAAACAACGTAAAAACAATGTAAAACAACGTAACATAATGTAAAAAAGCATAGAACAACCTGAAAAGCGATGAATAGCAACGTAAAGCAATGTAATGCTCTTTTAAAAACAACGCCAAACAAGGCAAACGTCGTAAAGCAATATAAAACAACGTAAGTAATGAATGCGAAACAAAGTAAAACAACGTAACGCAACGTTGAGCAATGTAAAACAATATAAAATAACGTAAAAACAATGTATAACAACGTAAAACGCCGTAATACTGTTTTAAGCAACAATGCGGGTCAACGTTAAACAACGTAAAACAACGTAAAAACAAAGTAAAAAAACGTAAATCATGAATGCGATACGAAGTGAAACAACCTAAAACAACGTAAAGCTATGTAAAACAATATAAAACAACGTAAAAACAATGTATAACAACGTAGAGCAACGTAATACTGTTTCGAACAACAACGTGAGACAACGTAAAACAACGAAAAGCAAGGTAAAAGAACGTAAAACAACGAAAAAACAAAGTAAAACAACGTAAAATAATTTAAACCAACAATGCGTGACAAAGTAAAGCAACTTGACGCAACGTAAAGCAACGTAAAACAATATAAAACAACCAAAAAACAAAGCATAACAACGCAGAAGAACATAAAACTGTTATAAACAACAACGTGAGACAAGATGAAATAACGTAAAGCAAGGTAAAACACGTAAAACAACGTAAATGATGAATGCGAAACGAAGTGAAACAACGTAAAGGAGGAGGTTGGTAAGGTGGAGGGAGGTAACAGGCGGAGGTAGAGATAGAAATAGAGGTACATACGTAGCGGTAGATGTAGAGATACATGCGTAGAGGTAGCTTTTGAGGTAAATGCGTCGAGATAGAGTTAGAGGTACATGCGTAGAAGTAGAGGTAGAGGAACATGCGTAGAGGTAGAGGTGGGGGTACAGGTGTAGAGATAGAGGTAGAGGCAGAGGGAGAAGTACAGGCGTAGAGATAGAGATAGAGGTAGAGGTAGGGGTAGAGGTACGGCCGTAGAGAAAGAGGTAGAGGTAGAGGTAGAGGTACATTTCTAGAGGTAGAAGTAGAGGTACAGGCGTAGAGGTCGAAGTAGGGGTACAGGCGTAGAGGTACATACGTAAAGATAGAGTTAGTGGTACACGTAGGGGTAGAGGTAGAGCCAGAGCTAGAGGTAGATGTAGAGGTACAGGCGTAGAAGTTGGGGTAGAGTTATAGGCCTAGAGATAGTGGTACCGGCGTAGAAGTAGAGGTAGAGGTAGAGCTACAGGCGTAGACGTAGAGGTAGAGGTTGAGGTAGAGGTAGAGGTACAGGCGTATAGGTTGGAGTAGAGGTAGAGGTGGAGGTAGAGGTAGAGGTGGAGGTAGAGGTAGAGGTAGATGTAGAGGTACAGTAGTAGAGGTAGAGGTACAGTAGTAGAGGTAGAGGTAGGGGTAGAGGTAGAGGTAGGGGTAGAGGTAGAGGTACAGGTACAGGCGTAGATGTAGAGGTAGAGGTACAGGTACAGGCGTAGATGTAGAGGTAGAGGTACCAGTGCAAGGCTAGCGGTCGATTTATTGGTAGTGGTACATGCGTAGAGGTAGAAGTAGAGGTACATGTGTAGTGGTAGAGGTCGAGATACAAGCGAAAAGATAGAGATAGAGGTAGAGGTAGAGGTAGAAGTAGAAGTAGAAGTAGAGGTAGAGGTAGAGGCACATGCGTAGAGGTAGACGTAGACGTAGAGGTAGAGGTAGAGGTACATGCGTTAAGGTAAAGGTACATGCGTCGGGGTAGACTTAGAGGTACATGCGTAGAGGTAGAGGAAGTGATACATACGTAGAGGTAGAGGTTGAGGTACAGGCGTAGAGGTAGAGGTAGAGGTAGAGGTAGAGGTAGAGGTAGAGGTAGAGGTAGGGGTACAGGTGTAGAAGTAGAGGTATATGTACAGACGTAGAGGTAGAGGTAGAGCTAGAGGGGGAAGTGCAGGCGTAGATATAGAGGTAGAGGTAGATGTACAGGCGTATGGGTAAAGATAGAGGTAGAGGAAGATGTAGAGGTAGAGGAGGAGGTAGAGGTAGAGGTAGAGGTAGGGGTAGAGGTACAGGCGTAGAGATAGAGGTAGAGGTACATGCGTAGGGGTCGAGTTAGATGTACATGAGTAGAGGTAGAGGTAGCGGTACATACATACGTACGTGTAAGTAGAGGATGAGATACAGGCGTAGTGGTAGAGGTAGAGGTAGTGGCAGAGGTAGAGATAGAGGCAGAGATAGTGGTACGGACGTAGAGGTAGAGGTACAGGTATTCCTATAGCTAGATGTAGAGGTAGAGGTAGAGGCACAGACGTAGTGGCAGAGGTAGAGGTAGAGGTACACACGTAGATGTAGAGGTGGAGATACAGGTGTAGACGTAGAGGTAGTGGTAGAGGTAGATGTTGCGTACAGACGTAGAGGTAGAGGTAGAGGTAGAGGTAGAGGTAGAGGTAGAGGTAGAGGTAGAGGCACAGGCGTAGTGGTAGAGGTAGAAATAGATGTAGAGGTAGAGGGAGAAGTACAGGCGTAGATATAGAGTTAGAGGTAGAGGTACAGGCGTAGAGGAAGTGGTAGATGTAGAGGTAGAGGTAACGGTAGAGATGGAGGCACAGGCGTAGTGGTACAGGTAGAGGTACAGGCGTAGAGGTAGAGGTAGAGGTAGAGGTACAGTAGTAGAGGTGGAGGTAGAGGTAGACGTATAGGCGTAGTTGTAGAGGTATAAGTGGTGGTAGAGGTAGAGGTACATTCGTAGGGGTAGAGTGAGATGTACATGCGTAGAGGAAGGGGTAGAGGTTCAAGCGTAGAGGTAAGGGTAGAGGTAGCGGAGTAGGTATATAGGTAGCGTTCTGCAATCAACGGCGAGGGGAAGGCTGAAACCGGGGGGGGGGGGGGGGGTAAAGGGAAGGAAGCGTCATCGTAAGAGGCTCTCGGATGCTTTACCCGCAAGTTGCTTATCTTGCGAAGCGATATCGGGGATTTTGGTCTCGTTTATTAGATTTATTAAAGTAATGTTTTTTTATCTCGGTATAATACTGTAGAGAACGTGAGAGAGGGGGGGATGCAGCGGTTGTTCTCTCTCTTGCAAAAACGATGCAGGATTTTTCTTGTGCGCGTTAGGCGCGACGCCTTTATAGAAGTTTGTGGTTTTGTATCCGGAGAGACTCGCGGATGCTTTACCCGCGCTTGCGAAGCGATATCGGGGATTTTGATCTCGTTGAGATTTATTAAAGTAACGTTTTTTTTATCTCGGTATAATGTTGTAAAAAGCGAGAGAGGGATGCATTGCAGCGGTTGTTCTCTCTCTTGCAAATGATGCGGGCAGAAAGAGAGATGTATTTTTTCTCTCTCTCTTACTGTTTTTGCTTTTTCCCTTTGTTAGCGAACATTTTATTTGCTACTGAGTTGGGAATTGGTATGGAAGTTGGTGCGTTGAACGTGCCATCGTTGCAATCGTTCGCAACGTCTAAGATATTTGAACACGGTGTTCATAATTTTTCGAGCATTGTTCGACGGATTTTTATTCGATATTGTGATGTTATTTTCTGCGACGTGTACTCCGTTTTTCGTCCGAGATATCCGCACGCTAGGTTTTCATACGTGGGTGCATGCGTGTTCAAACCGCGAGACTTGCTCGATTACGTGATATACAATAGTATTGATGTTTTAAAAGTAATCGTTCCTTTGAACACGCAATGTAGTTCAAAGATATGGTTGAAGAGGATTATTTTTAAATACCGTAAAGAAACTGATTATGTTTGCGTCGAACCAGTGTTGATACCATTATCAAAATTTGGACGGTGTATGACCAGAGGTGATTTCCTCCCTCCATTGAACAAAGTGAAGAGGAGATTGGAATATTCATTGTACGACGACGATGATTGGGATATTCGTAAAATCAAATGGGATATTAATTTACCGACCGAGAAACTCAATGCTTCACGCGTGAAATTCTTATCGAAGTATTTTTCATCGAGTAACGAAGATACGTCGTGAGATGGTTCCTACATTACAGAATTTGGCTTGGGGATACGTCATTAATTTATACCTGAACGATCAATTTCCGCTCGAGTGGAAAACAGCGACGGAACGTCTAATGCGAAAAGATTTGACGAGTCGCGTGAGTTTCATCTATACGAAACAATTTAGCCAAATTATAATGAAATGGCCCGCGACCGATTCACCGTCCGCGATACTACATATCATCGAGATGGGAAAGCACCGCGTGGTTGGTTGTATAGTGTAGTTACGTTCGTGAGAACTGGAAACTTAACCGACGACGTGAAATCAAAATTGAAAAAACTTGTTTTTCATAATGTGTGGACGAGTATCGCGAATGGACGAAATCATGTATTGAATGTTTACAATGGTGTAAGAAATATATGAACATTGTGAAAAAAAACGAAGCATCCATAGGTGTAAAATCGAGTTTGCTGTCGATCATGTGTCGTATGAAAACTTTGAAGGTCTCGTTAGATCATCGGTTTTCATCACGCGTTGGTAGCGGTTTGTATGGAAACGTTGGCGCGAGAGCACTCTTCGTTGGGAGAACATCTAGTCGGCGTTTAAGAATCGTATATCGACCGGCGTTGTGATCAACGTCGAGCATGTCGATCCACGTCATTTCTTGCAACACGCGAAGCGAATAGTTACGAATCGCATTACAGAACTTTTGAACATTCATTTGTCGTTAAAAGTGAACGTAGTATTGGAGGCAGAATTTGTGCTGCGCGACGAGGTTTCGGTGAAAAGTTTTAGCACGCGAAACGTCGCGCTCTTTCAATCATCGAATCTACGTCGCTGGTACGCGAAAGATGTTGTACCAACGCTTTTGACATCGATAGAAGAGTTTCAAGGACGAGACAGTGGATGGGCGTTATCGAAGATCCTGCATTTGATGGTGAATTCCAACAAGTATCAGCCGTTACAAGCAGGTTGTCAGGTATCCGTGCCTCGAACAGTGCAATTAAAGAAAGCAGTCCTCAATGTGTACAGTAACGACAATAATGCATGTTTCTATTGGGCAGTGGTGGCAAGCCTATATCCACCTAAAAATAATTTGAATCGCACATCATCCTATCCGTATTACAGTGTCGTGCTCCGCACCGCGGGATTCCAATTGCCGATGTTGTTCAAGGACATACCAAAGATCGAAAAAGCGAACGACGTTTCCGTGAACGTGTTCGAATGGGGAGGGGAACAAGAAAGATGTCGGACGTTGCATTTGACCTCAACGAAACGGGAGAAATATGTAAATTTGCTGCTCATACACGACTCTGAAAACTTGCGCAATCATTATCTCTGTATTAGGAATTTATCTCGTCTGGTTTCATCTCAGATCAGCACGCAGCACAACAAGCATATTTGCGATCGGTAAGATCCACACATGTAAATTTTTTTTCTTTCTTTTGGATGATGGTGGTGATGGTGGTGGGCGAGAAAAATTAAATTAAAAAATTATGTTTTTTTTGTCAGGTGTCTACAATATTTCAAATCGCAGGAAAAATTGAACATTCACGAGATCGATTGCAGTCGAATGAATGAATGTGCTTTGAAACTTCCGACGGAAGACGATAAGTGGCTGAAGTTCAAGAATTATGCGTACAAGGAACCGACACCGTTCGTTATCTACGCAGACTTGGAATGCCTGCTGGAGAAACAGAAAGATCAAGGTCATGGAGCTTACTGTAGATATCAACATCACCATGCCTTCAGCGTAGGCTACTACCTCCATTGTCGATACGACAGTTCGTTGAGCGAGTATCGGGCTTATCGTGATGAGAAAGATTGTACCACATGGTTTGCATCGAAGTTGTACGAGTTGAGCTGTAAATTGCAGCCGGTGTTTGATCGAACGGTTCCAATGGCTCCGTTGACCGCCGCGCAAATCTCAACTTTTCGTACCGCCACGTATTGTCACGTGTGCGAAGAACCACTCGGTAATGACGACGTGCGAGTGCGTGATCATTGTCATTTCACAGGTGCGTATCGGGGTCCGGCGCACAGCCGTTGCAATCTGAGCTATCAATCCTCGTACGTGATACCGGTGGTTTTTCACAATTTGTCCGGCTTCGACGCACACTTTTTCATCAAAGAATTGGCAAACGCGTTCGAAGGTAAAATAGACGCGTTACCGCTGACGAAAGAGAAGTACATTTCTTTCGCGAAACACACTAAGAGGAATAACGATGTGATCAAAAAATCGTGGAAGAAGTGCATAAAGTTTCGGTTCATCGATTCGTTCAAGTTCCTGAATTCGAGTCTGGACAAGTTGTCGTCGTACTTGGACAAGAGCGACTTGCGTATCGCGAGGAGCCAATTCAATCGTCTTTCGAACGATGATTTTCATCTTCTAACCAGGAAAGGCATTTTCCCATACGACTATGTATCGACCTATGACAAATTAAGCGACACTTGTTTACCACCGCGCGAAGCATTTTATAATCAGTTATGCGACAGCGAGATATCCGACGTCGACTACTGTCACGCGAACGAAGTTTGGTCACGTTTCGGTATACAAACGTTAGGACAGTACTTGTACTTGAAATTGGATGTGTTGTTGTTGGCCGACGTGTTTGAAAATTTTCGCGAAAAGTCGCTCGAGAATTATAAACTCGATCCAGCGCACTATTATACGTTGCTCGGTTTCGCGTGGGACGCGATGCTAAAATTAACGAAGATCGAGTTGGAATTGTTCACCGACGTTGACATGCTTTTGTTCGTGGAGCGGGGAATACGAGGTGGGTTGAGTCAATGTTCGCATCGTTACGCGCGCGCGAATAACAAGTATACGTCGACGTAAGATTCGACCGAACCGTCCAGCTATCTGATGTATTTCGATGTTAATAATTTGTATGACTGGGCCATGTCGCAGCCTTTGCCGCACTGGGTTTCCAATGGGTTGACAATACGAGCAATTTCAACATCGATTCCGTGCCGATCGACAGTCCCGTCGGGTACATTTTAGAGGTCGATTTAGAGTATCCTCAGGAAATTCATGATGCTCACGCGGATCTTCCATTTTGCCCGATTCACGAGGTTGGGGCGTTGCAAAAGAAACTGTTGACAACGCTTAGCGATAAGAATCGTTACGTTCTCCATTATCGATACCTCCGGCAATGTTTGAGGTATAATTTAAAATTAAAGAAAATTCACATCGTATACTGAAGTTTGAACAATCATGTTGGTTACGCCGTTACATAGATTTAAATACGAGGTTGCGCGCCAACGCAAACAATGACTTCTCGAAGAATCTGCTCAAACTGATGAACAATGCAGTGTTTAGAAAAACGATGGAGAACGTTCGAAATCATGTGAACGTAAAGTTGCTCTCGCGATGGAGCGGTCGACACGGTGCTGAGCGTTTAATAGCTCGATCAAATTTCCATAGCTGTACCGTATTCTCCGAGGATTTTGTCGCAGTTTAAATGAACCAGCTTTCTATTAAATTTTATAAACCTATTTACATAGGCATGTCAGTGTTGGACATATCAAAATTACATTTGTATGATTTTCATTATGGCTACATGCTTCCAAATTTTCAAGAAAGATGCAGGATTTTGTTCGCGGACACGGACAGTTTAATTTATCAGATTATTTGCAACGACGCGTACGAGATGATAAAACGTGACATTCACCGATACGATACTTCCAATTATGACAGAAATAACGCGTATGGTTTTCCGATCGCGAACAATAAAGTATTAGGATTAATGAAGGATGAGAATGGAGGTAAAATCATGACAGAGTTTGTGGGTCTTCGCTCGAAAATGTATGCGATTCGGGCACAGAACAAAGACGATGTAAAAAAGATTAAAGGAATTAAGACTAACGTGACTATTAAAAATATAACTTTCGACGACTATTTAGCATGCCTTCACGATCATCTAGAAAAATCAGTTTGCGTTAAATTGATAATGTCTATACAACATCAAGTGTATTCAGTATCGCAGAGTAAATTAGCATTGAGTCCATACGATGATAAGCGATACATTTTAAACAATTCGATCGAAACCCTTCCTTGGGGACATTATAAAATCGCGAAGGTGGGGAGTGAGAAAAAATAAAAGCGGTTATATAATTTCATCGATGTTCCGAATCCCATGTTGCGCGCGTGTTCACTTTTTATTTGTAAGCGGAAGGGGCGTATACGCTCCTTGTATTATCTTACGTGTAAGAAGGGGGGCGGTAGGGGAATTGTATATATATAAGCTTTTGACATTGCGTACAGCGAGTAGTGCGTTCTACAGATTACTTATTGCGCAGTTGTTCTTCAGTATTATAATATTCACAATGTCGAATCAAACCAATAATTTTCTACATAAAAATGGATCTCACAACGATTATAAAAATTATGGGTAAGTAAAAGAAAGTTTGAAGAAAATAAAAAGTTCCTTTTATGAAAAAAAGAAAAAAATACTGTATGTTATATATTTCTTTTTTTATAGATACTCCATTTCGATGAAACGGACGTTTCAACAGTCGCAACCCCAGTCGCAGCAGAAGTAGTTGCAGATACCGCGCAACGCACGAATCTTGGATAGAAGATACTCCATAGCCGGCAATTATTTCAAGTTCCTTGAAATTTGTGTACGCATGGATGAAAATTTGCGCGTCGAGTTCGTCATCGTTCGTCGTAGGATTTGCGAAACGAGCGATCTTAGCGCCTCGCGCATAGTACAAATTGCCGATCGAGCATATGGCATTGTCGTGTACATAATTTTTACATATCGAATAAAAAGTTGAAGTATCTGCCAATACTTTCTACTCGGGCGTACTCTGTCTTCTTCTTCAACACCAACAACTGGAGTAAATCTTGCTGTTGCTCGATCTGTTGTATTTGCCAGCAAACGTCGTCGAGTCTGAACTCGGTATTATTAAATCTGTCCTCCCAATGTTCGTCCACGGATAACGTTTGTTTGTTTTCCAGCAATTCCAACGGATACTCATTTTATCGAACCATTTGATAAATTTACCAACGGGCATTTCATTCGTTACTAACGTAATAAATATTCGAGCAATTTAATTTATAATCAATCCAGCTTCGCAAAGTTCTTCGATTATGGATGTTATTTCATTGTCGTGGTTGGTATGGCTAGCATTTTTCGATGCCATCAACAATTTCAAACGATCAACCAGAACATTGGTCCTATAACAGTTTTGTACTTGTAGCCCTTATTTCCCATCATCTGATTACCACGTCGGTGCGTATGCGTAGCGATGAGAATGTTTCTATAAATTTCCTTATCGTTCTCGGTGTACAGGTTCTCGTTGGGTATTCTTTTGAATATCAATGCGTAGAGACCTGGAGTTCCTCTGTACCTAATTTTATTAATAACAATATCATCGTTGATTTCCACGTCGAACGCAACGTTTCCAAGCATCAGTTTGTTATTATGAAAATACACTCCGTACACATTGTCCTGACTTTTCGGCGGCCCGCTAAAAACATTTCTCAAGTATTCGCTCGCTATAGGTCCAAGATTACTGCACAAATGCTCGTGTTCGTCGCGGTGCTTTTCAGGATTTCTCAAAATATTTCGCACCGATAATTCGAACGATGTTGCAGCCGTTGGAGATGATTCGAAAACTCCCTCCTTCTCCTGATGCATTGAAGGTGTTGGTTCGAGCACCATATTGCTGTCCGTATCGTCGACGTTGTTGTCGTCAACGTCAACATAATCGACGTCATCGCTGACACCGATGGGGGAATATACTTTATTCTTCTTCTTTTTCAAATGCATCCTTGGAGTTAATGCCGCTACATCGTGTTTCCTCTTTTTCTTAATCAATTTTCTCTCCACTTTCTTCACAGAGAACAGCGGCTACTGTGTTTGCAAATCCAACGATCGATCCGCGATTGGTGTATTATCTTTCGCTTCCGTAGCTGTATTTTGAACCAGCTGTTTCAACGGTTCCACGATCGGACGTAAATTCGTCTCAATGTTGGACTGTACATCCATTTTCCCAACTTTCAAGGCTAAACTCTTTTTACGTATGACGTCACTGGTCTTAGCTATTTCCTTAACGATGGCAGCTCGCAGGTTTTTCTTTGACGGACGCATATCGAGTGGGAGCACGATGTGACACCGACACCTCTTACCGTCCAAATGAGCTGGATCACAGCACGACGAATTCGTTAAATCCGCGTCTGTAACGTCCTCAGTTCACAGGGCTGTCTTTGTCGATTACAAGGAATTCATACTTGTTTCGCCAACACCTTGAACAAACTGCGTTGAAACTTTCGAACGACATATCGGTATTCACATGATCCTGCTGAACGTGTCGCAGATTCATGGCATCTTGATTGAATATAATCAATAGATTGGCATTGTCGCGCATCAAATGTTTGGGTATTCTCGCGTATGATTGCGACAGATAGAAACAATCGACGTGCGAATGTCTGCCCATCGCGAAATATTCTCTCATAACGTCCTGTTCATCACAAGCAACGTCGTCGAAGATAAATATCGAATTCGGTCGAGCATCCGCCGGGGGAATCACGTCCGCGTTGTCCGAATAGGCAAAGTAACCTACGTCCTTGCCCACGTGCGAGAACAAGTTGTTCAAGTATTGATATTTTGGCTGACGTAACGATTTCGAATACACATACACATTTGCGAATCGCAGTCCATTCGGACTTTCCAACAGGCTAATCATGACGTTCGTTTTACCACATCCCGACGGGCCGCTTATCACGCACCGTATAGTACTCGGTAGCAATGATCCGTGTTTCCGAATTATCTCATCGTGGTCGTCGAACGTGCGGCAGGTCGGAACCCGGATATTCAAGGACTGTCGTACGAAACTATAGATATCAATCTCCCAGTATTCCAATGATAGAGCGCATCTCTATGTACACTGGCGTACGTACATTTTTTTCTTTTTTCATAATCAACAGAAAAATAAAACAAACCTTCGCATAACAGCTCCATATACCATTTACAGACTGGTAAAACTGCTCTGTATACCGTTACAGATTGGTAACAACAGCTCTGTATACCATTACGGACTGGTAAAAACAGTTCCATATACCGTTACGGACTGGTTAAAACAGCTCTGATGAGACTAGGTATGGGTCTGAAGAAGAAGAAGAAGGAGGATGACCGACGAACGGTCAAAGGAAAGAGAAAAAAGGTAGAAACAGTATCGAAAGAATTCTACCGATCGCCAAACGAGGCGGCTTTCTACCGCTGTTGTTACCCGCTTTGGGAGCTTTGGGAGCGTTGACAGGTGGCGCTGCTGGGGTGATCAAAACGATAAACGATGCGAAGGCTGCGAAGAAACAATTGGAAGAAGCGCGACGACACAATCGCGCTATGGAGGGCCGTGGAGTGTATCACACCGTACAAACGTGGAAAAGGAATGAAGAAAAGAAAAAAAAAGACAAAAGAAAGGAAAAAGATAACTCGGCGACGGACGTTGAATTGAAAATTACCGCATTTTCGCGGAGTTTTCATGCGCGATGAATTGCCGAAACAAGTATGGGTAAACGAACGAGGAATAGTGAATCTGGATAGCGGTCATGGTTCAGGAACGTACTGGGTCCCGTATATAAAGCATAGTTCGCAAGTCAGTTACTTCGATAGTTTTGGAGATCTTCGACCACCGATCGAATTGATTCGTTATTTCGGACCGAACACGGCGATCTCGTACAATCACAAGATTTATCAAAGTTACGACGAAAGCGTGTGCGGACAATTGTGTGTGAAACTTCTGCGAGGAACTCTGATATAGTTCGTCGCAAGGATGTCATACACGTTCACGTTATCGGGAAGAATATCATCACGTTATCGTCCAAGTAATTCCCGCCTATATATTATATTTCAACAATACTGATTACGAACTGGGCCTGCTCGATTTGCAAACTTATTACACGATACCATACATCAGTTCAAATATCGGAAACAATAAATTTTATTTCGGTGACGAGGGTGAGGAGATAATCATCCCGGACGGTTCGCACGAACTGGAGGTGATCAACGCTTACTTGAGGCGTGAGTTAAGCGCGCGGTATCCTTCTCCAACCAAAGATAACAACGATGTAAAATATCCACTAATCCTACGAGCGAACAACAACACTATGAAAAGCGAAATTAAAAGTGCATATAAGATAGATTTTGCGAAACCTGACACCGTGGGTCCTATCTTAGGATTCTCTAGGAATCGCATTCTATCACCGAACTCGTGGCATGTATCGGACACTTCCGTAAATATCATTAACACGAATAATATTCGAATAGAATGCAACGTAACCACCGGTTCGTACGATAACGGGATACTGTTTCACATGATACACGAATTCGCGCCCAACGTATCGCCGGGGTATAAAATATCGGAAACGCCAGCACGAGTCAATTACCTTCCAATCGTTACACGATCAATGGATGATTTAACGATTCGCATCGTGGACCAGTCTGGACAATTGATTGATTTTCGAAACGAAGAAATCGCACGTTCGTCGAACCGTCTCATAACCTTGACATAACCGTTATGTTAATTCATAATAATAATACGATATCGAATACGTCGAACATAAAAAACGGTGCGCCGTTTCGAAATAACAACAACAATAAGGAGAAGAAGAAGACGAGGAAACTAACAGAAACGTGGAATATCTGCGATCTTTGGGACTTATCGTTACCAAGTAATCGAACTCGCTTCACCGCCATGTCCGACGACATTTTGAACATCTTTGACCTGCACACCTACAATCCGCACGCCAACACAACGTTTAGAAACAGTGATGAGATAAGAATACCCATTCAACAGCAAGTCTTGTACACTCTTCCGTGTAAAAGCTTCTTATACGTGGAGGGAGGACTCAGCCTACCGGGAGGATCGACCAACGACACGGTGGCTCTAGAGAACAATGCGGTAGCGTTTATGTTCGACGAGATCCGTTACGAACTGGACGGAGTGGAAATCGATCGGTCCAGAAATCCCGGTACAACGACGACCTTGAAGAATTACATCAGTCTGAACATTACGAAGAACGCGCAGTCCAACGAGGGCTGGATATACAGAAACGGCGATCAACGGAGGGAAACTCTCACCGCAACGCCTACGAATTTGCTAAATTTCAACTTTTGCGTGCCTATGAACACATTGCTAGGCTTCTGCGAAGATTACAAACGCGTTGTAATAAATGCTCGGCACGGATTGATTTTGATTCGCGCACGCAACGACGCTAACGCGTTACGAAGCTGGTCCGACAATGCGAAACCTGTCCTGGATTTGTATAAAATTCAATGGAGAATACCGCACGTCGCTTTGGATGAAATACACAAGTTGTCGATACTGCGTATTCTTGAGAGCGAAAGATCGATCAGCATGAGTTTCCGTTCGTGGTAACTGTACAAATATCCGATGCTGCAAACAACCATGAAGCACACGTGGGCGATAAAAACAGCTCCGCAAATGAAAAAACCGCGGTACGTGACATTCGCGTTACAAACCGAAAGGAAAAACGATTTAAAGAGAAACTCAACCCAATTCGATTCGTGCTTATTATCCAATATTCGACTTTACCTGAACTCGGAAATGTATCCCTATTTTCGATTGATGCGTATGCTTTTACACAGCAAATTTACAAATTAAAAAATATTTTAAACTTTCTATTACATTTTTTTTATTCATCGTTGACGCCACCACCCTCGTTGTCGTCATCATCGTTGATGGACAAAACGGACATTGCGCGCTAAACATATATTATAATCAAGCGTTTTTTAAAATAAATTTTTAATTTCATTAATTTTCAAACTCACAATTATAGCACACGCCTCTGTCTTCTCCTCCATCGTCTGGTGAAGGATGCCACACTCGTCCACGCTTCTTGGCGGTATCGACGTCGTTCGAAGATCGTACGGACAATTCCTGGACCAAAAGCGATGCTCCAACATGGGTTTGTCCCCGGCTTCCCAACAATAGAGTTCTATGCCTCACATGAAGCATTCCACGAAATCATCCTCCCTCAGATAATAAAATCCAGCGATCGCGAGCTCCTCCGGCTTAATAAACGGGACCGGCCAATTTTCAAAGCTGCGAAGCCTGTCCTCTTCTCACCGATAATCCATACGTTCTAACGTTCTCTCTCACTCTCTTTCTCTCTCTACAAAAAGGCGCGATAGAAATAAAAAATAATTGTAACTAAAAGAAAAAGAAAAAAAATGTGTTACCCTTCGATTTCATTAGCCACATCCAAAATACACGAACTTCGCTCAAACAATAATGATATTGAATCTTCTCTTTCGAAGTTCGCGTCCAGCAATGGAGCCTGCATGGTATGTGGTATTCTTGATACATCGGTTCCGCGATCAATGAATTGAATTTCGAACAGCCGAGATATTCCAAATTGAAAATGCGAACTCCTATTTTATTTAAAATATCCTTTTCAATATGCACCCCTTTGTACGCGACGACGGGATCCTTCTAGTCTCGAACGAAATTTTTCATAATAGTGCCAATGTCCTCTTGTTGATAATTCTTTTTCTCCTGTAAATTTTTAAATAGAATCCCGTGCACGAAATTCGAGACATGCCATGCAGACTTCTGATCGCTTCTGGATAAATCCATGTAGCGAACGCGCAATTCGAATTCAAATAATTCATATTCAGTGGTATGAGCATTTACGATGGCTAATTCTTTACAATTAAATTTGTTGGCTACGAAGAAACCGTCCATATCGCCAATTAAAATCTATTGCGGGCATCTTAAACGTAAACTTACTTTTTGCAAAATATATGTCTATAGCAACACGTACCTTTCCACTGTACGACAACGATTTAATTTGTTCCGCGTTATGCTTCATCTATTTATTAACATGCACGCACGCGCACTTCACTCTCCACAACGTCGTAAAAATGCAAGCGCTCCCTCTCTAATCTACCCATCTCTTTCTCGCTCTCTCACTCTAAAACATTTCCTACAATGTAAAAATGCAAGTGCGATAAAATAACGCCACATGATTCAATTCAATAAGACAAGAAGACTGCTTAGAAATCGTCTCCAGACTCGTTACAAATGCGATGCATTCGTCGTGTGCGACGGAAACCGTTGCGACGCATCTATCCTCCATCTCTTTCTCACTCCCAAAAACCGTGCTTCGTTCATAGCGGACCAAGCGGAAGAGAGAAAGAGAGAAACCATATTGATGCGTCTATCCCCCATTCTCACTCCAAAAACCGCGCAATGTATATTATTTTTCTAACGTTCAAATCATCATATTTGGAAATCTTTTTGATTAATTTATTAAGCTTATCATGCAAAAACTTCATTGTTACAGCAATCAGGTTTGTTTCGTTCTTCTCTTTGAGCATTTGGTAGACTTTCAGTTCCAAACCTACTTCAAAGAGGTTAAAAAGAATTTCAAAGAAATTTCTCAGTGCTCTTTCTCTCTCGCCGTTGGAATAATCTTTATCATCTCCTTTAGTATGTAGTTCTGCTTCAGATAATATTTGTCTGGTAAGCTCCTCTAATCATCGAAAGAGAGAGCAACAGAGTCAGAATAATACAAATAGTTAAACCTTTCTAAATCTTGATCTAGAAACAGTTCTCACGGTAGTTGTTTTGATTTAAACAAAAGTAACCATATATTCTTAATTTAATGATAAAATATATGAAAGTATATACTAATTAAAGTGATATTATTCGACATAAAATAATGTCTTTAATTATAATCTTTAATCATTTTTGCTGCTGGTTAATATAGTAGATTTGGTATGTTTGGATTAAATGAATTACCAGATCTATCATCTGATGCTGCTGCTCTAAAATGATTTGTTATTAGAGAAACTATTTTCATTTTTAGTTAGATAAAAAATGTAAAGGATAAACAGAAAAGAGAGAAGCTTAATAAACCTTTGGAAACATTAAAAAAGATATTGCCTGAAGACTTTAGATAGGAGCTGCTGTGGGTAAAGTAGATTGTTTTCTTTTTCTTTTTTTTTGAGGATCTGATTACAGGTAGTAGAGGATTCAGTATAAAGTCTTTACAGGAAAGTTGCAAGCAATATGCGCAACAAGTTAATCAGTCAAAGAAAGGCTCATGTTTGGGTAATGCTTTAAAAGGAGAATATGAAAACTTTGTGAATATATTCCACACATTGAATTTACTGCAGAAGACATTGAAAATATGGGTTCCGGTCCAGAAATAAGAAATCTAAAGTTGAAAAATGTTCTATGCGGAAGTCCTGAAATTGAAGGAAAAATGATATATGAAAAGTATGGCGCAAAAATTAGGTAAGGTAGATCCAGGTGGTAATATTATTTATATGATGAATTACAGAAATCATTTTGTACCACTTCTTAGTAATATTGAAAAAGATATAAAGAGAAGCATGAAAGTTTCTAGAGAGGAAGCTCGTGGTAATGTGATAGATTCATACTCGAACAATATTTCCCAATCTTATATTTCTATGCAACTATGAGATATTAAAAATAACTCACACAAACAAAGTGGTCATTCAAGGAGTACAAGTAAGGAAAATCGTGAAATTGGTGCAAGCTCTAGAAAACATAAACATACTGTTACGGACAAAGATAGTAAGGTACCAAAAAGGGGACACATTGATATAAATGATACTAGCAATGAGGATTCGGAATTTCTTAATGATTTACAAGATGGATCTAGATGGGATGGACTGAGTAATGCTTATCAACGTATTCCTCATCAATTGACTGGACTTATGTATCAATTAAACTTGTCGATTCTTTGCTTACTAAGGAAGTCCATATATAAACATAAATATCCTTCATTATCATTAGCGTTTGAAGAGTCTGATATTGATAAGTTGAGTAACATTGTTCTTTGCTACAAGAAGAAGTCTATTCATCTACAAATTGAAAATGTAGACAAATATTATACAGATAATAACATTAGTTATGCTAGATTATTTACTAAAGAAAATCGAAGTTTTTCCATTAATAATTACCTTAATAGTTTTGTTAAACATCTAATCTCTAAGACAGATGATTTATCAAATGATATAGAATACATTGTTATCTATACTAATCCAGGCTTGAATCTTGCGAAAGGAAAAAGATTAAAAAGGGGAAGATTTAAAAACTTTTATCCTTTTAAAATTGATAGCATGGAAGAATGTGATATCATATTAGGAGACTTTTTGTTTACAAATGATAATATACAAGGGCGTGGTTTTTATCAATTTGCGCGAGATAAAATAATAAGAAAAGGACTTTTAAAGAAATTAGAATTTTCGTCTGCTATGCAGACAGTAATAAAAGATAGAAAATATTCCCAGAAAGAAATAAAAGAAGCATTTTTGGATAAATTAGTATTTGCAGTTAATCAACATAATAGAGAAGAATTGAACAGCATTATCAAAAGTGAAATGGAAAAAAATAGTAAAGTTCACGACGGTTATGTAGCATTACAAAAAATTGTATTACGTGATTTAATAACTTCAGAAAAAGATGGAAAACTTGGAAGTTATATATTTGAAATTACATATGGATCCAATTTATTAATGTCCTTCTTACACAATATGTTCTTGCGTAAAAACATGTTTTTCATCAATTTTGAGGGAAAAAACTATGGCATATCTGTTGACGTCACTATCAATTATAAATATAGCATTACTTGTATAAAGCCTCACAAAACAAATAATAGTATTGGTTATTATCAGTTATTTCCTCCTAAACGACAGGAGAAAAAGAATACATTTTCTGTGAATAAGTGCTTCACTCTTTTCATTGAAATATTAGAAAAGGATGAAAATATAAAATATTTTGTTATCTATACTAATGCAGATCTAAATCTAAAGAAAAAAAATTTAAATATAAACGATCTAAAAATTTTTATCCTTTACAATTTAATAACATAAATATCTAAAAAAAGGATATAAGATTTTGAAAGACTGTTTTTGTATAAATGAGAATGGTCTTTATCAATTTTCGCAAGAAAAATTTGTTAAAGCTGCCACCTTTTTGGCAGAAAGAAAAAGAAGAAGGAAGACTTTCTGGCGAGGGTGAAAAAGAAATAAAAGAGAAATTTTTAGATAGACTAATATTTGCAGTTAATCAGTGTGACAAGGAAGAATTGAACAGTGTTATTAGAAATAAGATAGATGAGGGTAATGTTCCGTACAATTACGAAGAATTACATGAAATAGCGTTACGTTGGTTAGAATCTCATGAATTTGGCCCTCTCTCTATTACTAAGAGAATAATGGAAAAACTTTTGGGAGATATAAAAAATAATAGGTCTAATTATCAGGAATCTGTAGAAAATATTGATGAAGAAATCAAATTTGCTAAAAGTGTAGTTGGCAGAGAAGGAATATCTGCATTTTATCAATTTTTAAGTTTCTTAATTAAGGGAGAAGGAAAAATATGTCTGGAGAGCTACTAAAGAAGAAAAGAATAAATTTAGCTACTATGTCGAGTATTTTGCATGTGACAGGAGCTAACGCTGCAAAAGCCTTTAAAGACCTATATGACCTATGGTTTGATGAAGAAGGAAGTAAAACACAATATCTAAAAACTCTAGACAAAGAAGAGGTAAATCAAAGTAATATTTCCAGTATTTTGAGTGGAGCAGGAGCTAACGCTGCAAAAGTCTTTAAAGACCTGTATGACCTTTTGTTTGATGAAGAAGGAAGTAAAACATAATATCTAGAAACGTTAGACAAAGAGAAGATAAATCTAAGTACTATTTCTAGTATTTTAAGTAGAGCAGAAGCTAACGCTGCAAAAGCCTTTAAAGACTTACATATCCTTTGGTTTGATAAAGAAGGAAGTAAAACACAATGTTTGAAAACTCTGGAAAAAGAAGGAATAAATCTAACCAATATTTCCAGTATTTTGAATGTAGCAGGAGCTAATGCTGCAAAAGCTTTTAAAGACTTATATGATCTTTGGTTTAATGAAGAAGGAGGTAAAACGTTAGAAAATGAAGGGATACGTCTATCTAATATTTCCAGTATTTTACATGGAGCAAGAACTAAAGCTCCTGAAACTTTTAAAAATTTATATGATCTTTGGTTTGATAAGCAAGGAAACAAAAGACTATATATAAAAACTTTAGAAAACGAGGAGATAAATCTGTCTAATATGTTCAGTATTTTGAATGGTGCAGGAGTTAACGCTGCAAAAGCTTTTAAAGATTTATATGACTCTTGGTTTGATGCAAGAGGAAATAAAACACAGCGTTTAAAACATTTTATTGAAGGCGAAGATGAGGGAAGTAACTTTACTTTGCATAACTTGTCTAGCATATTAAGTAGAGCAGGAAGCAATGCTAAAGGTGCTTTTCAAGAGTTGCACAGCGTTTGTTTTAATAGCAAAGGACAAAGAACAGAGCTTTTAGAGGACTTCTACAACACAGGTTTTAGACCAAGTAACTTATCCTCTATACTATGTGGAACAGGAGCTCGTGCTACTTTTACTTTAAAACAACTGCATAATATTTCTTTCAATAAGAAAAGAAGAAAAACACAGCTTTTAGAGGATTTTTATAATGTGGGTTTTAGGCCGTGTGATTTATGTGGTATATTGAGTGCAGCAGCGAATAGTTTAAAAGAATTTCATGATTTTTGTTTTATAAACGAAACAAAAAAGTATTTGAATCGTTTCTTAATTGAGAAGAAAGGTTTTACACTAAAAAATTTATCTAAAATATTGCATGGAGCAGCAACTAAGATTTGTTCTGCTTTAAAAGATTTTCATGATATTTGTTTTGATGAGAATGGAGCAACAAAACACAACATTTACATGATTTCCATAAAGCAGGTTTTATGCCATGCAATTTATTTAACATATTATCCATGACAGGAGATAATGCTACTTCCATTTTAAGAAATTTCCATAAATCTTGTTTTAATAAAGAAAATTGTTTAAATCATTTCTTAGCTGAGAAAGAGCTTTTTATGTCAAAGAATTTATCTAAGATTTTATATGGAGGAGGACTTGGTACTTGCCATACTTTTGAAAAGTTGCATGATCTTTGCTTTGATAAGGCAGGAAATAAAACAGATTATTTAAATAATCTTATAAAAAATAACTCGCCGAATGTGATACTTAATATACTATATAAAAAAGTAAAAAAAAAGTTAAAACGCTCCTTTGCTTTCTTAGTTGAGCAGAATATTGGTGTAGAAGATAAAATAACCAATCTAAGCCATTTATCTGATTAGCATATCTAGTAAAAATGGGCCAAAAACAAGATTGGGACAGTTCACAACAGAATGATCCTAAGAGAAAAACCCGGAAGTGTACTAGTAATCAGAGTAAGAGCAAAGGAGGTAGTAAAAATAGCAACAAGTTCTGGGATCTTCTAGATAAAAGAGAAGTTAGTGTGACAGCTAGAGAATATCTCGATTGCCTGAGAAATAGCAAGAACATAGAAGAAGTGGTACAAATAACCAATGTAATTCCTTTTATAGTTCCAAAACGTGAAATTGAAGAAGCACAGCAAGCATGCAGGCCGTGGCAATCTTTGCCAAAACAATTGGTTAAAGGAGCAATTAATTTTATAATCCACGAGCTCGCTCTTGATTTTTCTGCTTGTGAAAACACCTGAAATTCACAGTGGAAACAGTTATTTCTTCCTTGAGCTGCACAAGAAATGCACAAATAATTATTGGAGCGCGGTCAGCGCCTTTTTGACCTTATAAAAACATAAAGTTAATTATTGTCAATGAAGAGCATGATTCATCTTTTAAATAAGAACAGGAAATTATATATAATTATATATAATTTTATCAACTTCTCCACTGTTTGAAAGGATCCATCATGTTAAAAACGGGAATTGCAATCACGTGAAGTTAACTAAGCGATTTGATGATGCAAATGGAACAGGCTATTAACGATACCTACGAGGAAGGGCTTTCTCCCACAATAATATGTTAATTTTGTTATATAGGAGAGGATAATTTATTTTTGTTAATTTTTTAAAGATTATATGAGTTTGTTATTTTCGATTACAGATTAATTTAATTATGTTGTTTAGACCTCGAAATCTCACCGAAATATTTGTTTATAATAATAGATTTTAATTGTTAATTCGTCCACCGATAGGTTAAGATAGAGTTTGAATAAAGTTTATATATTGGGAAAAATAATGCTTTTTTTCCACCTTCACCGACGCGAACCCCAGTGTTACATTTTTCTAAACTGCAGAGGAAAGACGCAACTAGCAAGCAATTCGTAAAATTGTAGAATGAAATTCGGCAGGAAGCGAACAGCTCGCTTTGCCAGTCCAGTTCTCTATAAGCGCATTTCACAATCGCGTACCTTTCACAATCGAATTTAGAAATTTTCAGTTCTGTTAATAAATAAACATCATCGCCTTCTTGAAACTAGTAAGTATTTACATGTTTGTCATAATATTCTTTACTTTTTCTTTTTGCTTTATTAGAATTTTCTGCTGCAATAATCTGACTAGTAGTTAATTTAGTTAATAAATTGTCTAAATAATCAATGAAAGTTTCCGGTACTTTCTGTTTAACAAATTCCGGTGGAATTATTGCCTTACTTCCAAAAATAAGCTTGTGTGATGAAAAACCTGTAGTTTCATGATTTGAGGTATTATAAGAGAAAATGCCGTATCTATATTCGTCCCAATCCTCTGTTGGACAAAAATGATTAAGATAAGTAATGAAAGTTCTATGACCTCGCTCTAAAGAATCGAAAGATTAAGGATGAAACGTAGTTGATGCGATTTTCTGAATTTTAAAAATTTTACAAAATTGTTACATTATTTTACTTGTGAAATTAGAAGTTTGGACAACCAAATCAATGTATGAATTCTTGAACAAAAGTAACTGCTACTGTAATACTTCTTATATCAAATAATTTCTATTTTTCTTTTTAGTTAGAGGTAAAGAACCAACTATATCTATTTGTACCTTATCAAAAGCCTTTTTAGGAGCATCTGTGATACACATGGGTTATCTTTTTCTCGCAAAGACTACCTGATTTCTCTAGCAAATGGGACATGTACGCATGAACTGTACAGTATCCTTCCTCATACCTGGTCAATGGTACTTTTCTCATAAACGTTTGTAAGTTTTCCTTATGCCTTGATGACCTCCTATTATTGATTCGTAACATTTTTTAAGAATTTTATTTCTATTAGATTCAAATGGAATAATTATTTCATTTTCGCAAATTGTTATTTTGTGTACAAGATCATTGAATATTTCATTTAAAATATCTTTTAGCTGAGACCAGTCAATTGGCTCCAGATTATTGATATAAATGATTTTATACCTAATGAAGTCAAAAGATGTTTTAAAGCCAAAAATGATTTTACTATTTCAATTTCTATATTTTCACTTGAAATTTTGTTGACTACTAGATGGAAAATATAATATTTATCTTGATAAGTAGATAATGCTTCTCCTACATTAAATTTGTACCCTTTTAAATTCTCTATATTAAATTCACCTTGAGCAATTAAATTTTCATTAATTTGTGATATTGATTTGAGATTTGAACTTATAAAATTAACAACATTATTTTTCTGTATAAATCATTGAACTTAAATCATTTATTGCCAAAACTGCCTTGATATTTTCTCTTACTATTATTGGTAAGATTGATTTATTTTCACTATTTCCGCTATTATTCTCCATTGCCAGATCGTTATGATGCTGGACATAGTCCACAGATCGGATCCAATGGCAAGCTCCTTTTTCAATTTCATTATAATTTTCTGCCACAACATCTTGCCTGATGCAGGGCATTTCAGTCAACAAGTCGGACAATGGTGAACACATTTTATTAATTTCATTATCATTCCCCGCCACAATGTCTCGCCTGATGCAGGGCATTTCAACCGACAGGTCAGACAATGGTGAACACACTTTATCAATTTCATTATCATTCCCCACCACTACGTCACGCCTGATGCAAGACATTTCAGCCGACATTGAATTATATTATTTTCTAATAAAGTTTTCATTTGACCTTTAATTTCGTCTTTATGTATTTGAAGAAAACGATATTGTTTCGTGTTAATTGATATTTCATTAGTAGTTTGGATTTTGTGTCGGTAAATAAAATTGATAAGGAAATTCGTTTATAATTTTAAGTATACATCCTTTTTCTAAGTCGTTTAAATGTTCTAACTTAAAAATTTTAACCAATTCAATTAATCTATTTATTTTATCTTTCAATTTATTTATTTTAAGATCTGCTCGAGCTGAGCGTGAAGAATCTGGTTTAATTTCAAATTCCTCCAACTCGATGACTGTACCCTTACTCTGTCGGCAATAGTGTTTAGCGAAGGTTTTAATATAACCAGTCTTTTGTCTTGTTAATACTTCCCCAACATATGCTCCATTGCTTGTATCCAATGTATTCATATAACCTTCTGAATGCTATTTTTTATTGGAAGAGAAACTAGGATTTTAGTGCGAGGTGATAATTCTAACGTAATAGTGGAACAAAGAGGATATTGTTTTTCATTAATTAAAAATCTATTTGGTAACTTCTTTTAAATTTTAAAATAATTTCTTGATTTTCTAAAAACGGCATACCAAGTATTCCAGCTGTTTTAATGAGAAGCGAATCATCTACTACTTGCAATTTAACGTCAACATTTTTAATGGAAATTATCAATTCCCCATTTGTAATGACTACTCCTGTTAAGTAATAGATGACTTCAAAATTTATCTCTATTTCTTTACTAAAATAACCTCTTTTTATTAGATTTACTTGAGAACCAGTATTAACTAAGAAACAACATGAGTTTTTATTAAAGATTTCGTGTTGAACTGAAATGATTAGTAAAGAAGAAAGATCATTCAAGCTAATTTGGTAATTATACCTGAGGATTTGGCGCTTGTAATTTGAGGATGACTTTGTACTGTGCCCTTGTACGAAGTCTTGTGCGAGTTTAAATCTTTGTTTTTGAGAATGAGAACTGTTGAAGATATTTTCTGACTTCCTTTTATCAATTTTTGCAAAAATTACAATGGATATTGACAAGATTATTTGATAATTTAGTACCAAACAATCTATCCCGATTACATTGAAATTCTGGGCAATCTCTACGGCCCCATTTATAACACCGCCTGTTCTAACCGTACTCCTAACTCTATTGCTTCTTCTAAATTATCTATTTCCTCTTTTGAAATTAACATACTTATATGAACATCTCTTAAGCATCTATGAAATCTAATTATTACTGTTCATTTTAATAAGATTATTACTCCTGGTAATTCTTTACAATGGTATTTATCTTTAGCTGCACCTAAACCCTTATTTAACATTTCATATAACCATTGACCATAGATTTTTATACTTTCTTTATCTGTTTGTTTAACTATCATTAATACATTATATATGTGATGGAAATCATATGCTCTTGCTAAAACTCCAAATTATTTGGTTCTTGTCTATTTTCTATTAATATTATAATGCATATCCTTCTATTTTATTCTTTATTAAAGCTAATAAATTTTCTATCTAGCGATCTAACAAGCCTACATTGTTTAATAAACTTAAATAAAGAACTTGATTTTCCTCGAAATCTCGGTACCAATTCAATGGCTAATTTTAATGATAGATATGCATTTTCAGGCTCAGTGAATGATAAATTACTATTTGGAAGAGAAACTGCAGAAGATGTGAGTGGAAGATTCGACAAAGAAGATGAAATTTCAACAGATGAAGATTTTGATACAGACAAATCTCCATCTATATGAATTGGTTGCAACTCCTTATTTACAGAAGACTGCTGTGATGAACAATCCTCAGATGAGCTTATTTCGAATGTAGTTGTTATGTCTTCTACTTCAAAATCTTTGCTACTAGTCAGGTTCAGCTTACGTTTTCATTTTAGTTTCTTTAACAAATCAGCACGCCACATTTTAAAATTTTATATACCCTCAACGAAATAACTCAAATTCCTAACTCAACTCAACATTAATTCAATTAAATAACTAGGCGAATGATACTATTAACAATTATGTAATAGTGATAGAAAATGACTCAATGATGATGATGATGACCTCAGAAATGCCTCGATGATGGCGATGACCTCAGGAATGCCTTGATGATGATGACTTCAGAAATGCCTCGATGATGATGATGACTTCAGAAATGCCTCGATGATGATGATGACTTCAGAAATGCCTCGATGATGATAGTGCCCTCCACAACGCCTCATTGACGAAATCTTTGCACTTGTGATTTCAGGAGGAACGGTAAAATTGACTTTACTATGGTGTCGCTGAAACCACCTTGCTTCGGTATTCATCGGTATTCATATTATTAGTTTTATAATAATCAAAATAAAGTAGTCACATGAAATTATTTTAATTTGAAATGCATTCATATAATGACATACAATTTATTAATTGTTTTTGGTCCTAAATAGTTATAAATTAATGTCAAAGTTTAAAAAAGTAACGACGTGCGTAGTTTCTCCGCAATATAAACTAAAAATCATTAGCTACGAATATAACTTACGGGTTTTTGATAATTTCAGCAATTGTAATATACTTAATAAATGATACAACTCTAATTCTCTAAAACTCTGAGTTTGAGAATTTTTTGTAGGTAATTACTACATTAAATATATGGATATGAGGATAATATGAGGATATGAATGCAAGTTTCAGCTTTCTCTTTAATACACAAAATGAATGTCCTATTATAACACTGTCCGACACGATTTTTGGGTTCCTATAGCCACTATGAAATTCTTGTAGAGCTTCACTCCCTAAACAAGAATTCGAAAACCGAATTGCTCCATCACCCTCAGTTTTTTAAATAAACGAACTTTTGTAAAAACCCAAAATTTTCGACAAAAATGAGGTATTGCATGAAAAGTACAAACGTTAGAAAGTTCTAATTGGTGTTAAAAGATAGAGGAGATTTATTAATTGTTTTTGGTCCTAAATAGCAATAAATTAATGTCAAGGTTTAAAAAAGTGTCAACGTGAGCAGTTTCTGCGCAATATTTTTGTATTTTTACGAAAAGTTTTTTGTTCAGCACGAAAACTCTACCCAGGATCGGATTCTGTAGACATTTCTAAAGAAGAAACGGCTCGGTAAAAGTGTCAGAACAATATACATTTCGAGTAGATCGAGAAAATGTCCGTCAGCAACATGTACACGACGTTTTGCCGCCATGAGCTTCGCTGCTCGTTTCTCTCTGTCCGACAGGGCCGAGGCTACGCGTAATCAACACCGATATACCAACATAATATTTGAATTTTTTTTAGTACTTCAATGTTCTGTTTTTTTTTACGTATTTCTGTGGATAATAATCACCAAACTGTGATATATTTCACAAAAAAAATCACACCAGAGTATTTGGAGTTGGTAACGAAAGTATTCTAACACTAGTATAATTTTGACTTCTACGCCATATAATTAAATAAATATTTAAATATATATTTAACGATATGTTTCAAGAAGTTTAACGTTTTGAAAATGATTATTTATTCATGATCGTATTATTAATATTAATATAAAATGAATATTTTTTGTTCATTATTTTTCTTTTATTATTTCTCCATTTTTAATTTATGATTCACAGTTTGGTGATTATTATCCATAAAAATATGTCAAAGAAGACAGCACATTGAGGTACTAAAAAAAAATGGCACGCTCCACACGCTAAGTTGGTGCTCTACTGGATCCCTCCATCGGTGTTGATTACGCGTAGCTTCGGCCCTGTCGGGCAGAGAGAAGCGAACAGCGAAGCACATGGCGGCAAAACATCGTGTACATATTGCCGACGAACATTTTCTTGACCTACTCAAAATATACATCGTTCTGACACTTCTATTGGGCCGTTTCTTCTTCAGAAATGTTTACAGAATACGATCCTGGGTAGAGTTTTCGTGTTGAACAAAGAACTTTTCGTAAAAATACAACAATATTGCGGAGAAACTGCGCACGTCGACACTTTTTTAAACTTTGACATCAATTTATTGCTATTTAGGACCAAAAACAATTAATAAATTGCATGCCACTATATTCGGGAAACTCTCCTCTATCTTTTAACACCAATTAGAACTTTTTAATATTTGTACTTTTCATGCAATACCTCATTTTTATCGAAAATTTTGGGTTTTTACAAAAGTTCGTTTATTTAAAAAACTGAGGGTGATGGAGCAATTCGGTTTTCGGATTCTAGTTCAGGGAGTGAAGCTCTACAAGAATTTCATAGTGGCTATAGGAACCCAGAAAAAAAGTTTGATTTTGTTGGACAGTGTAATTATTAAAAAAAATTGAAACTTTATAATTTTAATTACATTTAATAATGAGCAACCTGGTATGTATAGTAATTTTCTTTTGTATAGCTAATGTTAACATAACTTTGTCTTCACTAAGTACTAAATAAATGTTCAGGTACAGCTCATAGTATATATTTATTTCTAGTTGTAAGTATTTTTTTTTATATGTAATGATGTAAGAAAAATTTTATGGTAGTAATTTTTTTACGTCTGCAAAAACCATTTAAAATATTTCTTCTTTATTTTTTGATCCATTTATGAATGTTATTGTTTCATATAAATCTTTGTTTTTCATTGATTCGTTTTTATGTTTCACACATTCTGACCATACAACCTGCTCAAAGTATTCAGGGACATCAGGTGGATCATACATCCCAACACTGATCTTTAGTTAATGTTAAGAAATATTTCTTATCACATAAATTTGAAGTAACCTTACATGCAAAGAGGAAAAATCCATCCAATATTAAAGTCTTATCATTTGTCTCAGGAAATGTGTTTTCTTCTGGTGACATAAGATCGCATTTTATCCATATCTAAAACTGATGATTATTTTCTAGTTTGTTTGATTGACATAGTTTTATGTCGTGGTTCATTAATTGGAAAGAAATAGATATTTTGACATAAAAGAACAGTTTTCCAATTTCTTGCTAAATTGATTAATTAAGGTTGTTTTTTCATTGTATGTTGCTCCAGAAATACCAGATAGTTTAGTTTCTTTTGTTATTAGACTTATGTACAGTTATGTATATGTGTCGCAGAAAAATAGGTTACGCAAGCAGTGGGGTGATAGAGGTGACACGTATGATGCAATGTAAAACATGTTGAGAATTTTCTCTCTAATTGACGCTTAGATTGTACATGAAAATGGACAATTTGAAAAGAGGGGATACGATTATTTGAGTTTTGCGGCTCGTTCTAATAGTTACCAACTGTTAACAACTATAAAAACAAGGCTCAAATAATCGTATCTCCACTTCCCAAATTGCCCATTTTTGTGCATAATCTGAGCGTCAATTACGTAGAATTTACTGTATCGTTAAATTTTATTCCTATTGTTAGCGTATTTTATATAAAACTTGTAAGTGATGAAGTTTACTCAATATATCATATGAAAAATATGACTTAACATGATAAATAGTGAATAGAATTAATCCACGAATAAAACAAATCCCTGAAACTGCAGGTACCACTAAAGCTAATTCTTGAGAACCAAATAATGATCTTATTTTGTTGTGATCAATAAATTGTAAATCAATCACCCATATAGTATATATAGAAATAATATAATGGTTACTGGCAGTATCACTTTACTTTTTTCACTGTCACTATTAAACATTTCAAGTTATTAATTGAAAGTATATTGAAAATGGTTACATGTATTATCCCTTCTTGTTCTTCAGAAGAAGATAATAGATCTCATATCTGTGTACTTTTATTTATTTACGAAATACGAGATTTATATTAATTATATTATTATTATATTATTATATATAAATTAATGATCAACATATTCTTGTTCAAACTTCATAAAATCTTCTTCTGTAAATTCAGTAGTTTCAGGTTCTTTAGGTTCTTCTTTCTTTGGAATACATTTCTTCTTTACTGCTCGATCTAAAAGCTGTAAGCAATTTATTAAGTAATATAATCTCATATGGAAATTAACCAAAAATTTTTAAACTACTCGATACCTTGACTGTTACATTTGTGTTAATGCGATTTTTACTAAGCATTAATAATCTTTCAACATTTTTATCTGTAAGGTCCTTCTCTGATGCTAATTTCTTTTTAGTTTCATAAATTGATACTTTTCTTGATCTTTTAAAGATTGTTGCAAGATCTAAAAACAGGAATAATTTTTCTTAATTTATTATATGTATATTCTAAAGTAAGATCTTTTTTGTTTAGATATTTATATGTAGTCATACCAATTTTATTATTTCTCGATATTATCTTGTGTTTCGATGATATTAAATCCAAAGTATCTTGATATTTAGTATGATTTTGTTTTTTCTTTTCTGTAAAATGAATAAGTGTTACTTTCGAACAAAACTGAATAATATGTGTATATAAAATGCGAACCCTGGTTCAAAGTCCTCTCATAACCAAGAAGTTCAAGACCTTTATTAACAAGTGAATCTGACATTTTCTATTGTATATTAAATTCGCACGCACGTAAATATTTTATATACATGCATAACTAAGGATCGCACGTGTATGTTACAATTTACAGTGTGCTACAAAAACTCCATTCCATTGATACATACATATTATATTATTTGTGAAGATGCGAAACTCTTGTGATTTTCGGGTTCCAGAACTAACCAAAGTGTTTCTTGATTTTATCACACGATGACATTGCAATACCAATGCGTGACAGTAAGCCGTTTTATCCCTACTGTTGCGGCTCCTATCTTGTAAATGTGTGAACATGGTGAACTGGGCCGCCATCTTTTGGAGAGAGTTTTGAGGTTATAATAACTTCATGTAGCTGCGTTGTTTTGTTTTATTATGGGACTAATAGTGTTTGAGGACTATATGATGAGGCGCTGTGTAGAAACAAAAGAATACAAATGTTAACGAGAGCAACGCGCAATTGAAAGTTTTTTATATATTCTCCTTTTTATTTGTGTATATTAAAAAAAAATATTTACAAATATTGAAATAATAGTTAGTAACGTTTGACTTCCGTTACTTTAAACGGTAAGTACTACAATTAACTTGGAGACATATATATGAGATATTATGATTCTAATAAGTCTTCTGGATGTCGCGTTTTAATCTTCTAATTGTATCCGCATAGCAGTTTGCTGTTAGTGGATTTGGGTGAGTGTTGATTCTATCTTTGTGTTTGTTAGTCGAATAATTTCTTCCTGTACAGAGAGAACATTTAATGTTTTACGAATGTTGTCATTCCTGATACACCAAGGAGCATCTATTATTGTGCGAAGTATTTTTGTTTGTAAGCTTTCCATTTTTTAGATGTGTAACTTTGCTGCCATTCCCCAGAACTGGATTCCATAGGTTCAAATTGGTTTTATTGCACATTTATATATGAGTAATTTGTTATTTGTATTGAGCTTACTTTTCCGGGACATTAGCCAGTTCATAGATTTGGTTCGCATTTTAATACTTCTAATTTTTTGTTTTATGTGATGGTTCCATGTAAGTTTCTTGTCTAAATGAAGTCCCAGATATTTCACCGAGGTTGCTAGTGGTATGATCCTATTGTATAGTTTAAGGTTATTTGTTTGCTCTGTTTTTCACTTTTAGTGGTGTTAACTTAATTCTGTTCGTATCTCACCAGTTTTCCACTTTCGTAATGTGGTTTTGAAGATTTAACGTGGAAGTTTGTAGGTTATCGTGAATGGAGATTACTGCGGTGTCATCTGCGAATGTGTAGATTTGAGTGTTTTGATCTGTTGGGATATCAGTTGTGTAAATAGTGTAAAGTAGAGGGGCTAGTACACTTCCTTGAGGTACTCCAGCTTTGATTGTTCAGATGTCCGAAGTAGTGTCTTTAATTTTTACTGTGAAGCTTCTGTTGTCTATGTATGATGTAATTATTTTACGTAGTGGAGTGGGTAGCATATGTTGCAATTTCTCGAGCAGTCCTTGGTGCCAAACTCTGTCGAAAGCTTTTTCGATATCTAGAAATAGTGCTGAACAATATTTTTTTGTTTCTAGTGACTGGATGATTTGTTGAACCATGCGATGATTTCAGAAACCAAATGATATGGGTCTGTATGATTGAGGAACGTTGGGATTTTTTCCCGGTTTTAATAATGTTATAATTTCTGCACATTTCCATATTTGGGGGAAATATCCCACTCGAAGAATTGCGTTTGTGAGTATAAGGGTGTACCTTAATCCTTTTGTCAGTAGTTCTTTCAGCATTTGGGCTGTGATTCTGTCGTTTCCTGGTGATTTATGGTTTTTAAGGTTTCGGATTATGGTTTGAAGTTCTTCTTTTTTAGTTGGTTGAATTAGAGTGGTGTACTCCAGTACTATTGTTATTGAGACTAGCAATGAGGCAAGTGTCATTGGTGAATACCTCTTGAAAATAGTCCGCCATTGCATTTGCTTGTTCTTTGAGTGTTTTAGACCATTGTCCGGTCAGAGATTTGATAGGACTTATTGGTTGTATTGGTGTTCTGATTTTTTTGGCTGCTTTCCATAAAGAGTAATTTGTTATTTCAGTTGTGTCAAGATTGGAAATATATCTGTTAAATTTGTTATTGTTGTAGTTATTGATTTCTGTTTTTATATTTTTGATTAGCCTATTAAATTCTGTCTTCAAGTGTAATGGTTGCCTATGCTGTCACTGTCCCCTTATTTGGCTTCTTTGTTTAATTAGTTCTGTAATAAATGCTGGATATGCTGGATATCTTTTTCTTTCTCTTTTATTTGGTACCGTGTGGATTCTGTTGCTGCTGTCTGAAGACAAGTTGTCAGCTTTTCTGTTGCTACTTCTATGTCTTGTATGGCTTTAACCCCTTAACGTGCACGCTTGAGCTAACTCGAGCGCGCTAAACTGGCCAAACTGTGCACACTCGAGATAATTCGAGCGGCGTTGTACTTTATGTTGCTATAATTTTTCACACATGAATGCAATCGAGAATTGAAAATGACAATGTGAAAGCAAAAAATCATTATCATTTACATGGGATTGTAAGCTACGACACTTACTTATTCAAGTATAAAATATATCTTTTTTCTACTTATCACTTACGACTTATCTCTTCCTTGTGAGCCGCTTTCCGACAGCGTATTCATATTCAGATTCTGATTCGCTCATTTTTCAATATATATTTTACTAAAATATAATGTAAAATAAAATATAATAATAATAACAATAATAATAATAATAGTAATATTCTGAAAATTAGAAATCATACCAATTCTATAAATATCCATTATTTTTGTATTTTTGTAATTTTCTTGCCAAGACAACGTTCTAAATTTTGTTTTTTTACATTAAAAAAAATTGATTTTTTTTGGCCGGCCTTTTTCAAAAAAACTGTGCATTAAGGGGTTAAGCGGTAGGTTACATGTTAGTATGTTTTCTATAATTTTTCTATAATTATCCCAGATGGTAGTTCTGTTTGTTAAGTTTAACTGATTGAAAAATTTTGTGGTTTTCAAGCTTATCGTGAACATTACTGGTGTATGATCTGAGGTAAACTCGAGGAGTTCTGTAGTTTGGGTTTGATAGTTTTTGATATTGGTGATTCCAAAGTCTAATATATCTGGTATTTTATTTGGATCGGTTGGCCAGTAGGTGGGTCTGCCAGTTAATAAAACTGATAGTTGTTTCTGATTTATTAATTGCATTAAGTTTGCTCCTTTAGAATTAGTTAACCTTGATCCCTAGAATTGGTGTTTAGCATTGAAATTGCCTGCTACCAAAAAATCGTTGTCTAGTTTGTCAAAGAGTTCTCTCAGTTCTGTTATAGTTAGTGAGTGTTTGAGAGGACAATAGATTATTGCTATTGTTATCTGTTGTTCTAGGATTACGTTGATTATGGTTGCTTGTATCTTTTCTGTTTGGATTGATGGAAGTTGAAGGTGTTTAACCTCCATGTGTTTTCCACTAGGGTGTGGAGTACCATAATATGTGTAAAAAGGAAGTTTAAAATGTGACTAACATGTTTCACGTGTTTCAGCGAGGAGAAATATTTTGGTACTATTTTTTGAAGCATATTCTTTTAACTTGGGCATTCTTCGTTGTAGCCTGTTGCAGTTCCATTCTATAATTTGATTTATGTTTGGTTTGCATTTGATTTCTGTAGTGTTACGAGTTCTAATAGAAGATTTAATATGGTTGACATTTGTGTGGTTAGATTTTGTATTACTTGATTTGTTTCAGATGTTTATATTGCTAGCTTTTGTATTAGATATTCTAGATTATTGTTGTTATTATTATTATCATTATCATTATCATTATCATTATTATTATTATTATTATTATTATTATTATTATTATTATTATTATTATTATTATTATTATTATTATTATTATTATTATTATTATTATTATTATTATTATTATTATTATTATTATTATTATTATTATTGTTATTATTATTATTATTGTTATTGTTATTATTCGTTGTGTCTTTGTATTTGTCGCTTTCATTGTTTCTAACTGCATTTGCATATGTTTTGTGTGAGTTTGTCTTTGTTATTTTTGTATGGGCTGTTATTTCATGATCTGTGGGTTGAACTGTTATTGCCATTGTCTATGTTGCTGTATTTGTCGGTGGGTAGGTAGTAATTTGGTTTCTGACTAGCGGGTAGATTTTGGTGAGCATCTCCTTTCTGATGGTATACCCTTTGTAGTTAGCTGGATATATTTTCCTTTACAGTTTACGCATATAACATTTTCTATTCGACCTTGTAGAGGGTATTGTGTTGTTAAATGTTCTTTTGTGCATTTTATGCAGGCTGGCTTCCTATTACAGTAATTTTTGGTGTGACCAAATAATTGACATCTCGTACATTGCGGAATATTTCTTTTGACTCTTGGTGGTTCTATTGTGACTATTGTATTGCATATTAGGTTATTGTTATAGATTTCTTTGTTATTGGCTGCTGCTGCTAATTCTACTACAAACATTGGTAGAGGGATAGATGTTCCACTTCTTGTAAAGTTTATGATATTCAGGGCTTGATGACATTTTGTTTCTAAGTCATATTTTCTTTTTTTGATGTCAGTTTTGGAATGGGGTCCTTTAATCACTATTTTATATCGTTTCTCATTTTTACTCTGAAAGGTGTAATAGTTTGCATCTTTTGCTCTTAATACTCTTATTAATTTTCTGTAATCGTCAGAGGTTGTAGTTTGGATTTTGTTCTAGTTAGTTTTGAAGTTTTTAATTGTATGTGATTTTTGGTCAAGTAGTTGATTTAGCAATTCCATTAGAGGATTCATGATATGGGCTTCTATGAATATTGGCGGTGGTTTTGTTTCTTTCGTTGGGAATTCGCTGACGTGGTTCAATACATTGTATCTGTTTGAAGTTGGGATTGGAGTATGATCTATTAACTATTTATTTTTTTTCTCGTTATCAGTTGTTGTTATAATTAGTTTTTTCTTTTCGTTGTTTTTGGTGAATTCCATTCTTTCATACTTATTTCCCTTTCTGTATCCGTGTCGATGTAGCTTTGGTTTTCATCCGAATCTTTAGAATGGCTAGCTTGAGGTAATTTATGTTTATCCATTTTCTTTTTCTTTTAAATTTTGTAATTGGCGTGGAAGAGATATTGGCAATTGCCTGACAGTCACCAAAATGTCTTTGATACACAACGCATACAGACGCACACTTACACTTCACTTGTTTATATTACGGAGCTCTCGTATGAACGTCCGTTCGCGACGACGGTTAGGAAACAACTTCAATTGAAAGTTGACGCAATTAGTCGATCGGACCTCTTTCCGGACTATACTTTTATTACGATTTGAGTTTTGATTTTCTCTGTACTAAAATTCACTAGAACCCTACGCAACAAATTGGTGTCAGAAGTGGGATTTGCAAAATAAATTGCAAGATTAATTGCAACATTAGTTGCAAGATAAATTCTTCAGCAACTAGTACTGCTTCTCAGTTCTAGATTTTGAATACGGGTTTTCTCAGAACCAAAGAATAAAATAGAAGGGTATGCATTGCAATTAATAGAAAGTAGACAAGAACCAAACAGTTTGGAGGAGTTAATTATTTTATTAATGACAGTTTTAGCAAGAGCATATGATCTCGACCACATATACATACACACATTAATGAATTAATGATATAATGATTAATGAAATAATAATTAATAAATTAATTAAAAAAACAGATAAAAGAAGTATAGAATCTATTTCTATGAAAGTATAGAAATAATACCATTCTGAAGAATTACCAGGTGTTCCGGCCGGATCGCGGACCGCGGGTCAACGTACGTTCGACATTCGGTGTACGCCGTCTCGCCATTTTTGTCAAATAAACGGCGAGGCGGCAAGACAATAACACGATCGACGTACGTTGGCCCGACCGTCAAACGTTCGCCTCGACTGTATGTATACGCGGCGTTTTTGCCTTGAGAAGGCAATGCCCCGGCCTTCGACACCTGACGATGCTTCTCCTTGAACATCGGCCAGGTGTTTATATATACTGCCGCAAATTTCGATAACGGATGGTATTGTCAAAGATTTCGGTATCGTGAACATTACAAGTTTATTCAGCGCCCTTGCGCCCGTACGAAGCCGTGCTTCAATTTTATAGTCTGTACGAAGCCGTGCTTCATCTCGTAGCAAGTTCGAAGCCGTGCTTCAAATTTTTATACTTTGAACGGAGCCGTGCTCCAAGGATTGTAAACTGTGGACTGTGGAGTCCTACCAAATAAATCGTTTTCGTCTCCCTACAACCTCCGGCAATTATTTTGTGCCGTGCGCAACACCAGGAGTAATTGCCTTATTAAAACAAACAGTAATAACTAGAGATGCTTAAGAGATGCTCATATAAGTATGTTTATTTCAAAGAAGAAAATAGATAATTTAGTAGAAGCAATAGAGTTAGGAGTACAGTTAGAACAGGAAACAGAATAATGAAAGAAAATCTGTGGGAATAATATGACTATAGTTAGTGGTACTAACTAGTGGAATAATCATTTTCGTAGAGATTGCCGAATTAATTACAATTAATTTATAATTGTCATAACCTTGTCGATCCCTTTCCATCGCCACGTTTGTTTTAATTATATCGATGGCTATATAGATCCGATATTGCGCATTCAATGGAGAACATTCACTGGGTGCATTCCTTCATTGGAGTGGCTTACCCCTTGTAACACAATCGTGTGTTTCATTCATTAAGAGCATTTTCGTCCTTATTTATTTAGACATCAATTTAAATTAATAACAAATCACCGTCCATTAGTTTGGTTCCATAGTGTTAAAAAATCAACTTCTAGATTAATGAGATGGAGGATTCATTTGAATGAATATGATTATCAAATAATATACAAACCCGGAAAGATTAATTCCAATGCTGATGCTTTGTCCCGAAATCCAGTTGATTCTTCTGATAATAAGTGTGCCGTTACTTTTTTGGACTCTTTAAATTTACCATTAAAATCTGACAATGACATTAATAACTCTCGTCCGACGCGTCAGAGAGGATTATCGGTTGGCACTAACTTGTTATACCTCTCAATTTTCTCTCTCAAATTTTCAGAAACAGAAATACACACACACACACACACACACACACGTACAGAAAAACACAAATTCCTTTGTGCACGAGAAGTTAGCGGACAGAAATGGCGAGATCGAGTTAAATTATGGTAAAAGTGATGAGTATTTCACCGTTGATGAGGATGATAATGATATTGATAAAGTGTGTTCACCATTGGATCCGATCTGTGGACTATGTCCAGCATCATAACGATCCGGTAATGGGGAATGATAGCGGAAATAGAGAAAATTGATTAATGTTACCATTAATAGAAAGAGAAAATATATTATACAAAAGATCATTTATTAATTTATTAATGCAGAAAAATAATGTTGTTAATTTTATAAGTTCAAATCTCAAATCAATATCACAAATTAATGAAAATTTAATTGCTCAAGGTGAATTTAATATAGAGAATTTAAAAGGGTACAAATTTAATGTAGGAGAAGCATTAGCTACTTATCAAGATAAATATTATATTTTCCATCTAGTAGTCAACAAAATTTCAAGTGAAAATATGGAAATCGAAATAGTAAAATCATTTTTGGCTTTAAAACATCTTTTGACTTCATTAGGTATAAAATCATTTATATCAATAATCTGGAGCCAATTGACTGGTCTCAGCTAAAAGATATTTTAAATAAAATATTCAATGATCTTGTATACAAAATAACAATTTGCGAAAATGAAATAATTATTTCATTTGAATCTAATAGAAATAAAATTCTTAAAAAATGTTATGAATCAATAATAGGAGGCCATCAAGGCATAAGGAAAACTTACAAACGTTTATGAGAAAAGTACCATTGACCAGGTATGAGGAAGGATACTGTACAGTTCATGCGTACATGTCCCATTTGCTAGAGAAATCAGGTAGTCTTTGCGAGAAAAAGATAACCCATGTGTATCATAGATGCTCCTAAAAAGGCTTTTGATAAGGTTCAAATAGATATAGTTGGTTCTTTACCTCTAACTAAGAAGAAAATCGAAATTATTTGATATAAGAAGAGTATTACAGTAGCAGTTACTTTTGTTCAAGAATTCATATGTCGATTTGATATTGTCCTAAAATCATTCATACTGATTAGGGTTGTAACACCGGGGTTCGGGCTGGTGGGGAGATTGTTTTTAAATAATCTTGAGTCGAAAATATAAACTTTATTAAATATAAAGAGAAAATAACAATCTTTGATGGTATAACGAGAAAAGAAAAACAGCAGTCTTTGGTTATAATCTAGGAAAAAGTCATCGTTGACTTACAGAACTTTAGTACTGTGAAAGAAAGAAGTCGTCGCTGACTCACGGAACTATATATTTATACTAATTTCGCGATTGGTGGGATCGGCCGCTGCTGCGATCTCGTGCTGCTTACGATCGCCGCGGGATCCCTATCGGTCGTCTCCGCCTCGCGATCGGTTACCTGGAAGGAATCAAACGAGTGTCAAGTTAGTCTCAAGGTTAAGAATGGAAAGTGGGGCAGTTTATTGGTCCCCTTAATCGTCGTTCGTCCTGAGAAGGACGCGTTGTTCTGCGTTAGCGGAATCGTGATTCTTCCCCCTGTGCCGATCCCCCCGACGACGTATCCTAGAAGCACCTGGGCTAATTACGCCGGCGAGTTCCCACCAGAAGCACCTAGCTTAGGAAGGTAACCAATAAAATCCCCTCGCGCCTCCTCCGTACCGCCCCCCGACGTACCCTCGAAACACCTAGGATAACCACGCCGGCGAGTCCCTATCAGAAGCACCTGGCCTTGGGAGTTTCCCGGTACGATCCCACCGCTTGCTCCCTCGCTTTTTCCTCGGCCCTTTTTTTGGTGGTGACCGGTTGGGGGTAGATGATTAAATCTGGTTGTGTATGCCCACAGAGGCGTGGAAACACATCCGAGTCACCTTCGTCGTGGTCAGATTAACACTAGATGCTATCGCTGGAAGCTGCGCGCAAGATTTGGTCGCGTCAGCTCGTAGCCAGTGGTCATTCGTGACTGCCATTCCTTCCTGGTGGCCGGCCAGGCGAGGGGGAGCCGCGGTTGTGTTTGTTAAGAGTTCCCGTGGCTCCCCCAGTAATCGCCAGGGCTCTAGGCCGCCGTGGGGGTTTTAGCGGTTCAAACCTCGCACTACCCCCGTCCCGCCCCCCCCGGGCGGGGCGGGGGTGTCTGGCCAGCAGATTTCTCCCACGATAAAAAAAAAAAAAAAGTGGTCATTCGTGACTCCTGCTCCGCGGAGTCTACCTGGTGGACGCAGTTCCCGTTCTGGGATGGTTAAGGTACGCTGGCGAATATCTAGGCGTGTGCGGGATCCTGATGTTACGGGATCTGGACGGGACGAAGAAATTCGAGCACGTTCGGGCGGGATCCCCATACATTTTACTGCTAGAGATCTCGAGATCCCGAGTGTTTCGGGACTGCGCTCGGTTCTCGGGCGATCTTGGGCGGTCTCGAATCTTTACGCATGAATAGAATATGTGAGAATCTACAAGCGTCGCACGCGATCTGTTCGGGATTCAGTCAACTATACACTGAAAATATAAAAAGAAGATAAGAATAGTAATGATATGATAAGTCTTTGATAATATTTGAAAATAATAATATAGAATAGTTTGCACTTTTTGTCCTTATGTAAACTTTAAATAAGAAGGATATAAATAAAAATACAATTTTTGGAATAACGTATGAAAAACATAGAATAATTTGATTTTTATTAAAGTTGTTGCACGTTCAAACGCGCTTTTGTACATTTATGTATGTTATCAGGCGTGGAAAATAAACGTTCGTTGGTTGTTGGGTTGCAGATATCGCAAGTACATATTTTGCCACATTTTGTTATAGTGGATATGTGTTGCCGTAACATTTCCACCAATCCATAATATTACATTTTCTTGATTCAGTTATTTTGGGAAAATACATTTGTATTTCTCGAATCCAAGTTTGAATCAAACAACTGTGGTATTTTTTATTTCTTCGGATCTGAAGGATAAAAACAAATAAAATCAAATTCTAGTAATTCTAGTTCTGTTTTTCATATATCGTTCTAAAGATTGTATTTTTTACTTATATCCTACTTACTTAAGTTTACATAAGAACAAAGAGTGCGAACTATTCTATACTATTGTTTGCAAATGTTATCAAAGATATCATATCATTATTGTTTTGTTTTTATTTTATATTTTCAGTGTGTAGTTGACAACCTGAATCCTGAACAGATCGCGTGCGACGCTTGTATTTTAACCTTACATATCCTATTTATGCGTAGAGACCGAAACCGTCTGAGACCGCCCGAGAACCGAGCGCAGTCCCGAAGTTTCCGGGAGTCTCGAAACACTCGGAATCTTGAGATCTCGCGCAGTAAAATGTATCGGGGTCCCGCCCGATCCCGCCCGATCCCGTTCGGATTTCTTCGTCCTGTCCCGATCTTCGGGATCCCAAGACTCGTGTGGGTATGTACACTCTTACGAATATCCGCTCAAAGAGTGCGGCGCGGTATTATACACGAACGCGATCTCAGTGAGATGGCGATCCCACTCCTGATGCTTTTTCCTGCAGTACTGACTAATCATTGTCTTAAGAACTTTGATAGTCTTCTTGACGGGATTGCATTGAGAAGTGTACGGAGGAGTTCGCCGCTCAATCCCACACTCCTGCAGTATCCGTTCGATCTCTTTGACGATGAATTGTCGTCCGTTACCGATGACAATCGTTCGCGGGCATTCGTGATGGAAGATGATTAGTTCGCGGATGGCCTGTGCCACATGTAATGTTGTTTAAAAAATGGGTCTCGAAAGATAGATCATACTTAAGTCATTGATGGACCATACTGGTCATTTTCTCAAAGCGTGGTCGATGTTCTGGCTCTACTTCCATTCATTGTCGCATCAGAACGCTACTACCTCTACCACCTCGAGTCCAAACCCATTTTAGGTTTCCTTGTCAAAGCGTAGCTTTACAAGAGAGGCATTAAAGGCATTAATAAATTCGAGTTATTAATGAAGAACACTGACCAATGAGAGGCGAGGGCGCGCATTACAATGTGGTCGATCGATCGAGTGCAACGTGCTTCGACCGTGCAGCGCGATAGAAGAAGGGGGATTCCGTGCTGCGTTCGAATCAATGAACAAGTCACGCAGCGTGAATTTCTGAATTTTTTTTTACTACGTAACACTGATAATTTTAAGAAAAACACTATTCATCCTTATTTCAGAATGTCTGAAGAATATTTACTAATTTTTCGGACTCGAAATAATAAGTAGTTTAACGGTGACAGCCGTTTTAATTTTCTGATGTGCATGACACCTCGTATGTACCATATGAATTTTTTAAGCAAGGTGTACAGTGAAGATTAACAAAGTACGTCAATGATATTTTAATTTAAATAATTCCGTCTCCGAACACAATTCAACTAACGATTCGCAAAGCTAATTTAATAATAAATAATCGCGTTAAAGGACGTATGGGATTTGTTTGCTGTGATTAGTGTTTAGTGATAATGCTGTGAAAATGAACTTTGGAATAGTCTGTCTGGAGACATCTTTCAGATCGTTATCGTCGGATACAGATCAGCTGTGCAATTCATTATACATTGTACGAGGTCTATGCACTATCCTCCGGCACACGTTTCCGAGCATGAAGTGGATTTACAACTAAATGGGTGAGTTTCTTATTGATAATATTCTTCATATTTCTCTAACAAAGAAAGCCCTTACGTCCTTTAATGCGATTATTTATTATTAAATTAGCTTTGCAAAGCGTTCGTTGAATTATATTCGAACATGGAATTATTTAAATTAAAATATCATTTACTTTGTTAATCTTCACTATACACCTTGTTTAAAAATTTCATATGGTATACACAAGGTATCTTGCACACCAGAAAATTAAAACAGTCGTCATGGTTAAATTACTTATTATTTCGGATTCGAAAAATTAGTAAATATTCTTCAGATATTCTGAAATAAGGATGAATTGCGTTTTTCTTAAAATTTTCACTGTCACGTAGTAAACAAACATTCGAAAAATCACGCTCCGTGACTTGTTTATTGATTCGAATGCAGCACGAAGCCCCCTTCTTCTATCGCGCTCCACGGTCAAAGCACGTTGAACTCGATCGATCGACCACCTTGTAATTCGTGCTCTCGACTCTCATTGGTCAGTGTTTTTTGTTAATAAATCGTAAACAAAGCCGCGGATTGCATTTTTGCAAAGGAAAAAGTTACTTAGAATGACCTCAGCTACCTCCTCCCCATTTCCATAATACGAGACATTTTTGGACATCCTGTATACAACTTGATCGGTTACTTGCGGGGACAAGGAACCATCTGTTGTCAGGTCTGGTGGTAGCCGCCACAAGAGATTTTTACCACGGTTAGATCCGGGTTTCTGACTGTTATTGCAGCCATCACTGTATCGCCTGTCGTGATCAATCTCGTCGATAAGCCTGGCCCGGGCACTGTACCCTGCCAGCTGTATGGCTCTTGTGCAAGCAGCACATCCGTCCCGCATCTGTTCTGCAGTCCGGACTTCGTCGGTCACATTCCGAGCCCGCTGCATATTATGCTGCATGACTCGGATGAGTCTCAAACGTAGTCGGTCGTTTGTACTATTACCAGATCTGGGTGACGGGTATGCTTCCGTGGGGGCCCCGGAATCCAAATATGGGTGACGCTCCTCTTGTTCAAGTTAATAGGATTTTCAGTTGGATTTTTAAAAGGAATTTAATGGAAAGAGCACTCTGAAATATAAATATAGGATATACAACATAAAAATATTAAAAATATAAACTTTTTACTAATTTATATTTCGGATAACATATTACATTATACTATGTTGCACATGGTGTTCGTAGAAATATTCTAAACATATTTGAGGTGATTTTGGACAATCGGAACAATAGGTCGTGGTCTTTTTTACATTTTTTCTGGCTTCTTGGCGTTCAGCAGTTTGCCTCCACTTCTGCTAACATAGGGCGCACATCCTTCTTATAGGCTTGTTCTGCTGATTCTTACGAATCTCTAAATTATAATTTTATTTCTATTATTGGCGAGCCTATCATTTTTTGAAAACAACCATTCGGCAACGAGAAGTTCCCGAAATTTTCTTATTTCAATTTTTCTATTTGTGGTTCTCTGGTACACGACGTGAGCATTTACTATACTTGTTCCTAAATGCAAATAAAAGCGATACCACTTGATACTTTTCCGTATCGATGTGGCATATGACACATCTGGTCGCTCTTGTCGATGCCAGTTTTTCCATTATTATATGCCAGTACCGTCAAAAGTTTCTGTTTAGGAGGACATCCGCGAATAACGCTGCATAGGAAACAACGGAAAATAGGTTACGGATTTGATATTCGGATTATTGGAAGGATGACCCAGGCGACAAATACATGGCGACGATACAAACAGGAGACTGTTTACTGTGTACGAAGTACAAAAACATACGTAGATCGACCGCGATCTAAAAATTAGCGATTTGATTTTAGACAACGCCATTTGGTCTCCGTTGTTACGCAGGATTTGAATGACTTCGCTTTTTAAAAGGAGCTGGAAAGCTATGGCTTTTCAGCGTATGTTTATTTTACAACAGAGTGGGAACTTTTACACTGTGATTGATGTTCCGGGCTGATTATAAGAATGTCACTGCTCGCTCGCATAATTAATGGCCTATTTATACCTGTGTCTTATCTCTTGTTGGGACTGAGAGTGGGGCGGGAAGGGTCAGCGTTACAATACCTGTGTCTTATCTCTTGTTGGGACTGAGAGTGGGGCCGGAAGTGTCAGCGTTACATCCGTAACGAAGGCCAAACGTTTCAATGGCATATTCATCGCGCTTTAGGTGTTTTCGTCTACTTGGACGAAAGTCCTCCTTCGCAAAGGAACACCTTAAATACATTTGCATTGTATTGCAAAGACTTAAGTAGTTTCATCTTTGTCTTAACGTGGACAAATATCAATTCAGCGTCCCAGAATTAATAATCACAGCATATCGTATTAACCCAAATGGTTACAACTCAACACCAGATAAAGTTCTGACTGTTAACTATTTTCCAAAACCCAAGACTATCGACGAATTACGTCTTTTCTGGGAATAGTTAATTTTTACCGTCGCAGCATTCTTCATGGCGCTATCTTCAGACATCCCTAATTGTCGTCACAACGATAAGCGTGAAATTAACTGGACTTCGGAAGTCGTGGAAAGCTACTACATGGTTAAGGAAAGTTTAATGAACGCGAAAATGATAGCACATCCCTCGGTGGTCGATGAGGTATGGGTCGTCACAGACGTGTCCTATGGGCGCTGTCCTAGTGCAAAAGACCATTCGCGTTCTTCTCCAAAAAATTCAACTCCGCGCATTAACGGCTATTACATTAACTCGGGAATTAACGGCTATATGCTATGCAATTAAATACTTTAAGCATGCTATCATTCATTAGTCAATGTACGACTCAAATCGATTATGTGGACGTTTATAATGAAGAAGAATTAAAGAGAATTCGTGAAAAGAGTAATCACCCTCTTAAGTTAATCAGACTTATGTGAGGTCTAGCTCTTTCGCGATTATATTGCGAACAGTTGAGCGAATTTGTCCCTCCCTAGATTTCTGTTGCCGTAAGAAAACGCGTGTTCGATTCATTTCACGCACTGGCGCATACAAGCGCGAAAGTGACGGATAAAATGATTCGCCGTAGATAAGTTCGATCTAACATGAACTGTGACATAGCCAAATGGTGTACAAACTGCATTGGTTGTCAAAAGTCAGAAATTACGCGACACATTAAAAACAATCCAGCCTCATTTGTAGCTGATGGTCGAAGTCGCAGCGTAGTGCTGAGCTGCAGATCCCAGCCGGATCCGTTGGCGTATTCGTGCCTCTGTCTCGCCTGCTGGCGCTACTTTTTGAGTCACGGTGGTGGCACTGGCGACGCATTTCTGGAAAACCACATCGAATGACCGCTGTTCTTCTTCATCGAGCATTTTCCATATGTTTTTTGTTTTTCCTCGACGATGGGCGTAAAGAAGGCAAATACGCGACAGAGGTTTTGCTTGACGGATTTCACGCCCGCCTCCTGCATGCCGTTAAAGTGTGGTGCGATCGGATGATAGGAATGCTAACTCATTTGCTGATTGATACACCGGACGTGCATTTTCGTCCATTGAAACGCTTTATTAAATTTTCAGCACCGCAAATTTGCTGCACCGAGATTTCGCGTCGCACAAGAAAGCGATCAAGCGTGGTCAAGAAAGCACTATTGATATACGAAGGTTGTATTTCGCAGACGAAATATAGACATACGTAATCGACCTCGATCGCAAATAAGACTCGACTAGGCCTCACCCTGTACGGAGTCGTGTCCTGCATAAGTGGTGCTTGCTTGACCGTACGAAGGATAAGGAGAACTTCACCATGCACAGTGTTAACGTGACATTGGCACAGTAAAAACTCCGAAACACGGTGTTACGGGAGTGGTATTGGAAATTTCGCGGTGTCCGGTTTATTCGCGTTGCGCAGGCGATCTCTCACGTGGAGAATACCTTGGGTATCCAAGAAAGGGTTCGAAAACAAGATGTCTGATTCCCTTGAAAACGAGCTACCTCGCTCCAATGTTGCAAGTTCCTTTTTAAAGAATTCTAATTGCAAATATCGAATAATTCGCGCTCCACAACTCACAGAATGAATCATGTGCAAGACGAAAACTGTGTTAACAACTTCTTCCGGTAGACTAGTCTGAATGCGCGATACGCGATTAGCTACAACAACTTTCCACGCAGATTGATGTTTGCAGAGCCAAATGAGTAGGATTTCTGTCTCTGTTTAATAAGTGACTCGAGAAACTGGGAGTCCTAAAGATATGCAAACGTGCATCAATAGATCGACAAGGAGGATGCTACTGAAGAGCTCAAGGATCAGAATAGATTGGGTATTTAATGGTGCGACTCGTGTCTTCGCTATAAAAAAAAATTTGATACGGAATTGTCTTCAGAGACAATCCGTGCATAGACTGTTGCAGCGAAGACCGTCGAAAAAGTGTCGCAGAAATGGATGAGTTTCGAAACCACCTCGGTATAAGAAAAGATCGAACATTCAGCATATCGGCGCAGTAGGCGTCCCATGAAAAGTGGTGCGCTAGGAGACTACATAGTCCCGGCTTATCTTCTTACGCCATTGTGCTTGTATTAAGGTTTTTCCTCTGATTGTCAATGAGCTCAACCAGCACAAAAGATCGTACAGAGAAGGTCCTGCACGCAGCAAGGAATTAAGCGAAATGCAGGAAGCCGTCATAACCCAAGCGTTGAAAACGTCACGGATCTTCGTTGTGAGGCTATCCAGTAGTAAAATGGCTTGATGTGGAATAAATGTCTGGCCTGCGGTTGTTCCGCTCAATTGGGACATGTGTTTCAATGATCTGTACTCATTGATAAACGCTTGGTGATGCCATCAGAAGATCGCGATTCGTCTCCAATTTTTTTGCTCAGACGGTCATCTGGATCCGATACATTGAAAGGAAGACGTATTATGAAACTACCGTCTGCTGCCCTAAAGTGAAAGTTTACTCTGCCCTCTTTTTCACGTTTTTCAGAAAATTCACGAGGCCACGCTTATGGAAGTCATCACTGTACGATGATAACGCGCAGATGAAACAGAAAACAATTTAGCCGACAATGGATAAATAAAATTAGAAGGTTGTGTCAAGGAGCTCGAGTTATTTGTCAGAAAGAAAAATCTGTCTGTATTCGTATATTCCCCTAGGGACACGTTAACCTGAATACAATACATAGATAGATCAGCTTGAATACGAACGACGGTTGCATGGATAAAGCACATACACAAGTTTATGTACAGTCGAAGGACAGCACAACGACCGAACGACAAAGAGAATTTGAAGTACTTAGCGATCACAAAATTGCACGCATGAAACGTAGTGATCCAACTCGAAGGACCATTAAATGTTAGGCTAGCCCTATCCTATCCATCTTTAGTTCGATTACGAGCAGAGTAGGCGGTGTAAACCCGAACCGAAAAAAGGGGCCGATTAGGTACTACGAATTAATCCGTGGTCAATTGTTCCAACAGAAAACTAGGTGATTTGCCCTTACGTACTAATTGACCCTTTCTTATTCGATTGAGTTTCACACCTCCTATCCAATTCATAATCGATTCAGATTTCAATCAGATAGGGCGAACCTAACAATGACTTTTAGCATCTGTGTAACGTTTATGGTGCTGAAAGCAGCCGCCTTTCTGACCCTAAATTTGGTTTCATTAAACTGTACAACCAAAATTGCAGTAATAGCTTTCACAGAAAAATATATACGCATTTTTAGCATTTCGCTGTCATGCTCGTTTTTCATCTAGTAGATCATCAATAGATATCCACGTTGTGCATTCACCCCGTACCATGTTCGTATAATGACCCTTAGCAAAACTTTTAACGTAGTGGAAAATCGCTGTTTTAAGTTTATAAAATTGATCCCTTACTTGTATTTTAGTAGTGGGTGCTGCTTTGTTATTGAAATTTTATATTTTTGTTGTTTCATTCCTACTGTAGTACATTCCTCTGACGACAGCCGCTCATCATACTATTTCGCCGGGAGCCCAACAGCAAGGTGCTATTTGCATAACCGGCTCCGGAAGGGCACTGCGCGGCCACCCCTTTCCTGGTCCCAGATTCTTGATTCCGCGTGGGCTTTAAATCTCATGGCACGATCGAGTTGCTCGGGTGAAGGCGTGCTTCATCGCTCCTCCGATTTATCAAAGACGAGATAAACATAAGCGAATGAGCGGCGTAGCAAACGCAGTCCGCGTGGCCAATCCAAGATTCTTCTAGTAGGGACTAGCTGGCCAGGTTATACTCCAGGTGCTTGGAGGGTATGTCGCCGGGGGAGGAGGTGCGGAGGAGACGCTTGGAGAGAACGCAGGTACGGCGTATCCTTTTTAGGATGACGATCTCCAGGAAAACAATAAGCTATCCCGCCTTCCTAATTAGCGATCGTGTTGATACTCGTCTGGTTCCATTACAAATCGAGAGAACTCGAGAGTAGCTGGCCGATAAACAACCGTCGTAGACGACCCGGACAGAAGTGCGACACGAGGCTGTGGCAGCGGCCCGCAACCAAATCACGCGTATGTAATTCAAGTTAGACCAATAGTGTACTCCTTTCCGTTCATATCAAAGCGTTTAGTCTAGTTTATTTTTCTATTTTTGTATGTTATACTAGAATAATGCTTGTTTCGTTGTATTGAAACGGTGATACAATCTATAAAGATTTTTATAATATTGTTACGGCGACTTGCCCAAATTAAATCGCTGTAATGTGATACCGTCCTGTGATGGACAACTCCCAAAGGAAGAATTGAAGTTAAAGGTTGTCACGCGATCAAGTTACCGACGTTTGAGCAGCTGATGTATAATTATGTTGTGTTGTTACGCTGTGTTACTGTAGATAAAATGCCGCTACGTGTTGTACGGATACTTAAGAAAATTCGCAACATTAGGAGCTCGTCTGGTATCGAAGAATCGATCGGAAATGTATCACCGGAATCGTAGATCCTTTTTGCAAACCTCCGACAGGTAATTTGGGAGCAACTGCAGGAGCAGGAGATACTGTTCGAACTGCGACTGGAAGCGGACAGGCTGCAGCGCAAGGAACGGTAACAGATTTACTGCGTCCGAACGAGAGGCTCGCATAGAAGAGAGGATAACGCGGATCGAGTACTATAATACCAAGTGCTATCACTCGGAAGCGTGTGTAAATAATACGAACATTCATGTAAATATTGCGAGTGTGCCTGTTACTTCGGGTGTTTCTATGGTCACTCAATTGCATATTATTAATCAATCGCGTATGTATTGATCAATTTACTCGTGATTCTCTGTTCTGCGTGAAGAAATAGACCTATCAACCAATCAACCTACGGTTGAATTCCGAAAACGAAGGTTTAGGTCATGTTGTAATTTTTATTTATTTATCATTTGTATAATTTAATTAATCGTAATATTTTAGCTTGTCAATATGAATAATACATACAAAGATTGCTGGGAATATTTTCGAAAAAATAAATACGAAGAATCTGGCCCACACGAGATAAATTGACGCGACAAAGATCCAAGAGTTCGATCACGAAAATAGCGGAAGGGTAACCCGCATGGCCGGGCGGATCTCGCGGGTACAATTACGAGACAATTCTCTGAAGAGCCAATGCTCTGAATTAATCTTTAATCGGGTCAGTAATACAAATTGGGCAGCCTTGTGGATGCATTCGAGAGCCCGCGCTCTTTGCAGTTTTCTGCGGAAAATGTTCAGCCGCGGCGTAATTCGATTTTCACGACGGTACGGTAATTCAACGCCAAGACGATAGTCGCTGTAAAATGCAGGTGCTGGACGCTATCACAGCTTGATTGTCGAATCCGCTCGCGATAACGCAAAGTGGACGAGAGCACGTTAACAGTCGACGGGATGTCGGATCGCCTACGCCGACACTGCGAGGATTTCCGAAATCTTCGTAATTATTGAATTTGAACTTTTACCCCAGGTCGCGAAACGTACAGGAATGCCTGATTCGTCGTATTACTTATTGCAACGCAAAGACCTCGAGGAAATCTGTCGGGCGCGACAGAAACAACGCGAAACCCCGTCAAACGTTTCCCACGGGACCGGATGGAAGCGTGGGGGCGAGACGCGCCTCCACGCGCGCGAAAGTCCGAGTTTTTCGAAATCTAATCCGTTTCCCACGCTTACTACCAAGCCATCACGCGAAAGTCACGAAGGATTACTGAATGTGACTTATCGCCTCTGGTTGCAATTCTTGTCTTTCCTTCTTCCTCTCTCTAAAATAATTATTAGTATAATTATTAGCGTAATAGTTCATAGAATTTTAATATTATTATTTTTCAATCATTTCAAATTAAAAAATTTATTATTTAAAACAAAAATTATAATATATATATAGTTAATCTAACAATTATTATTAATAATATTATTGTAAAATTATAAAAATAAATTAAATATTATTGATCAGGGTTTAGTGATAATGCAGTGAAAGTAAACGATGGAATAGCCCGTCCGGAGACATCCTTCTGTTCGTCATCGTCGGATACAGATCAGCTGTGTAGTTCTTTATATATTGTACAAGATCAATGCACTATCCTCCTGCATATATTTCCGTGCATGAAATGGATTAACGACTAAATGGGCGAGTTTCTTATTGATAATATTCTTCATATTTTTCTAACAAACAAATTACTTATATCCTTTAACATGATTAGTTATTATTAAATTAGCTTTGCGAATCATTCGTTGAATTCTATTCGGATGCGGAATTATATAAATTAAAATATCATTCACGTACTTTGTTAATCTTTATTGTACATCTTGCTTAAAATTTTCATATGATACACACGAGGTGTCATGCACACCAGAAAATTAAAACGGCCGTTACGGTTACATCACTTATTATTTCGGATTCGAAAAATTAGTAAACATTCTTCAAACATTCTGAAATAAGGATGAATAGCTTCTTTTTTAAATTTTCACTGTCACGTAATAAAAAAAGATTCGGAAGTCTACTCTTCATGACTTGTTCATTCATTCGAACACTGTACGGAACCCTCCTTCATCTGTCACGCTCCACGGTCGAAGCACGTTGCACGTTCTCATTGGTCAGTGTTTTTCGTTAATAACTCGTAAACAAAGCCGCGGATTGTAGTTTTGCAAAGGAAAAAGTTACTTTAAATGACCTCAGTTACCCCACATTTTCGGCAGTTAAAATAATTGTGAAACACCTTGTATACAGAAATGTAATCACTCAGGAACCAATATCATATTTGACTACCACCAACAACACCGTTCTACCAAACGACATTCGTTGTCTTCTGTATGAAACTAAAAATGATATGTACAGTGATATGACGAAAATTATTGATAGTTTTTTTTGTCCGATGCGCCATCTGATGACATAATGTCCTTATTATTAAACCAGTATATAAAAAATCTACCTACCTAAGTAACTAAGCCCACTGATGCTGATAATGATCATGCAGAAATAACCGAAGTAAGAAAAATAAGTTTAACAATAAAAGCAGGAAAAGCAACAAGAATAATGTAATCAACAATAAAAAACGCAGAAAAGATAAAAATAGTAAAATTATAAATAACAGTTACCAGAATAAAAACTCGAATAAAAATAACAAATGTACTAGAGCATATATCAATCGGAAAGGTTAAAATATATCCGCGCTAATAATAAACCCTCAGAATATACACGCATCCAAAAATTATGTAATAAAAACACATGTCAACTGGCTGAACATATAATTACTGTGAATCCGCTTAATGAAAATAAATCACCAACAATGAAAAAAATTGAGGAATATTGTACTAAACTATTCGACTATAACGATATAGGATGGAAACCACAGAAATACAAAAGAGATTGCATCAATCATGAGATTGCCCGCTGAATTTAAACATATTATTAAGCTGAGGAAATGGAACTGACAAGGATTTCCTTAGTAACGGCAAGCGAACAGGAATTAGCCCAGCATTAAATCCCGCGGTTCCGCCATTGGGTAATGTAGTGTTCAGGAGGGTCAATTTATCCTGTAACGTCGCAATCGCGTCCAAGTCCATCTTGAATGGGGCCATTTATCCATAGACGATGCCAGGCCCGTAGTGGCCGGTACGCGTTTCAGGAGGACCTCTCCTTAGAGTCGGGTTGCTTGAGAGTGCAGTCTTAAGTGGGTGGTAAACTCCATCTAAGGCTAAATATGACCACGAGACCGATTGAAAAGAACTTTGAAGAGAGAGTTCAAGAGTACGTGAAACCGTTCAGGGGTAAACCTGAGAAACCCAAAAGATCGAATGGGGAGATTCATTG